>NW_016819479.1:1703496-1802283 GCF_001698545.2 Rhinopithecus bieti | reverse complement strand
TTTTTTTTTTTTTTTTTTTTTTTTTTTTTTTTTTTACAAATTAAAGATTTGTAGCAACCCTGCATCAAGTGAGTCCATTGGTGCCATGTTTCCAACAGTGTGTGTTCACTTCATGTCTCTGTCATATTTTAGTAATTTTCGCAATACTTCAAATCTTTTCATTACTATTATGTCTTTTTTTTCTTTCTTTCTTTCTTTCTTTTTTTTTTTTTTTTTTGAGACAGGGCCTTGCTCTGTCATCCAGGCTGGAATGCAGTGGTGTGATCATGGCTCACTGCAGCCTTGGTCTCCCAGACTGAAGCAGTCTTCTGATCTCAGCCTCCTGAGTAGCTGGCACCACAGGTGTGTGCCAACATGCCAGGTTAATTTTTGTATTTCTTGTAAAGATGGAATTTCACCTTGATGCCAAGGCTGGTCTCTGACTCCTGAGCTCGGGCAATCTGCCTGCCTCAGCCTCCCAAAGTGCTGGGATTACAGGCATGAACCATCATGCCCAGCCACTATTGTATCTGTTATGGTGACCTACGATCACTGATCTTTGATGTTTGGGGTGCCATGAACCACAACCACATAAGACAGATAACTGAACTGATAAATGTGTGTTCCAGCTGCTTCATCAACTGGCTGTTCCCCCATCTCTCTTCCTTTCCTTGGGTTTCCCTATGTACTGAGACACAATAGTATTGAAATTAGGCCAATTAATAACCCAACAATGGCCTTTAAGTGTTCAAGTAAAAGAAAGAGTCTCACATCTTGTATTTTAAATAAAAAGCTAGAAATGATTAAATTTAAGGAAGAAGACATGTTGAAAGCTGAGACAGGTCAATAGTTAGGCCTCTTCTGCCAGTTGGCCAAGTTGTGAATGCAAAGGATAAGTTCTTGAAGGAAAATAAAAGTGCTGCTACAGTGAACACGTGAATGACATGAAAGCAACACAGCTTTATTGCTGATATGAAGAAAGTTTTAGTGGTCTGGATAGAAGATCAAACCAGCCACAACATTTCCTTAAGCCAAAGGCTAAGCCAAAGAAAGGCTGTAACTCTTCCTCTATTCTGTGAAGGGTGAGAGAGCTGATGAGCTACAGAAGAAAAGTTGGAATCTAGCAGAGGTTGGTTCATGAGGGTGAAGGAAAGAAGCTCCCTCCATAACATAAAAGTTCAAGGTAAAGCAGCAAGTGCTGATGTAGAAGCTGCAGCAAGTTATCCAGGAGACTGGTATCTAGCTAAGATCAAGGATGAAGGTAGGCTGGCCACAGCGGTGGCTCATGCCTGTAATTCCAGCACTTTGGGAGACCGAGGTGGGAGGATTACTTGAACCCAGGAGTTGGAAACCAGCCTGGGCAATATAGTGAGACTCTGTCTCTACAAAATTTTAGAAAAAGGATGAAGGTGGCTACACTAAACAGATTTTCAGTATTGATGAAACAGCATTCTGTTGGAAGAAGAGGCCATCTAGGACTTTCATAGTTAGAGAGAAGTACATGCCTGGCTTCAAGGAGCAGGCTGATGCTCTTGTTAGGGGCGAATGCAACTGATGACCTTAAGTTGAAGCCAATGCTTATTTACCATTAAGAAAATCCAACGGCCTTTAGGAATTATACTCAGTTTACTGTGTCTGTGCTCTATAAATGCAACAGCAAAGCCTGGATGACAGCAAATCTATTTACAGCCTGGTTTACTGAATATCTGAAGCCCACTGTTGATACCTACTGGGCTCAGAAAAAAATATTCCTTTCAAAATATTCCCGCCCATTGACAATGCACCTTGTCACCCAAGAGCTCTGATGGAGATGTACAAGGAGGGTAATGTTTTCATGCCTGCTAACACAACATCCATTCTGCAGCCCATGGATCAAGGAGTAATTTTGACTTTCACATCTTATTATTTAAGAAATACATTTTGTAAGGCTATAGCTGCCATAGATAATGATTCCTTTGAAGGATCTGGAAAAAGTAAATTGGAGACCTCGTGGAGAGGATTTGCCATTCTAGATGCCTTTGAGAACATTCATGATTCTTGGCGGGAAGTCAAAGTATCAACATTAACAGGAGTTTGGAAGAAGTTGATTCCAACCCTCATGGGTGACGTTAAGACTTTAGTGGAGGAAGTCACTGCAGATGTGGTGGAAATAGCAAGAAAACTAAAATTAGAAGTGGAACCTGAAGATGTGACTGAATTGCTGAAATCTCATGATAAAACTTGAATGGAGCCCAGCATGCTGGCTCACGCCTGTAATCCCAGCACTTTGGGAGGCTGCAGCTGGCGGATCACTTGAGGCCAGGAGTTCAAGACCAACCTGGCCAACATAGTGAAAGCCATCTCTGATAAAAATACAAAAACTAGCCAGGAGCAGTGGCACACACCTGTAATTCCAGCTACTTGGGAGGCTGAGGCATGAGAATCACTTGAACCCAGGAGGCAGATGTTGCAGTGAGCCTACATCACGCCAGGGCACTCCAGCCTGGGTGACAGAGCAAGACGCTGTCTCCAAAACAAACAAACAAACAAAAACCCCAACAACTAAAATGGATGGGGAGAGAAAGAAGTTTCTTGATATGGAATCTACTCCTGGTGATGATGCTATGGACGTTGTTGAAATGACAACACAAGATTTAGAATATTACATAAACTGAATTGATAAAGCAGCATCAGGGTTTGAGAATACTGTTTCCAATACTGAAAGGCGTTTTACTGCGGGTAAAATACCATCAAACAGCATCACATGCTACAGAGAAATTTTAGTGAAAGGAAAAGCCAATTGATGCAGTAAACTTCACTGCGGTCTTATTTTAACACGTTAACCACAGCCACTCCAGCCTTCGGCAGCCATCAGGCTGATCAGTCAGCAACCACCAAGATCAAGGCAAGAATGTCCACCAGCAAAAAGATGAGGACTTGCTGAAGCCTTAGCATTTTTTAGCAATAAAGTTTTGTTGTTTTTTTTTTTGAGACAGGATCTAGCTCTGTCACCAAGGCTGGAGTACAGTGGCATGATCTCAGCTCACTGCAGCCTTGACCTTCCAGGCTCAAGTGATTGTCCCATGTCAGCCTCTTAAGTAGCTGGGACTACAGGCATATGCTGCCACATCCAGGTAGTTTTGTTTATTTTTTGTAGAGATGGTGTCTCACTCTGTTGCCCAGTCTGGTCTCAAACTCCTAATCTCAAGCAATCCTCCCTCCTCAGCTTTCCTAAGTGTTAGGATTACAGGCATGAGCCACTGCACCTGGTCAATAAAGTATTTTTAAATTAAGGTATATATATTGGTTTCTGGAGACATAATGCTATTAAACACTTAAGAGATTACAGTATAATATAAACATAATTTTTATATGCACTGGGAAACCAAAAAATTTATGTGACTTGCTTTATTGTGATATTTGCCAGTGATATTTGCTTTATTGCTATGGTCTGGAATCAAACCCACAATATCTCTGAGGTATGCCTGTACCTTAAAGTAGTGTTAATGAAACAGAAATCACTTAGGGCTAAAATAAACTTAGGAGATTTTCTTGGCTTTATGGTATCTACAATACCAGGGACTTCTAATGCTGGAGTTGCTACCTGATTCAGAAAAAGAACATTTCCCAGGCTGAGCGTGGTGACTCACACCTCTAATCCTAGCACTTTGGGAGGCTGAGGCAGGCAGATCACTTGAGGTCAGAAGTTCGAGACCAACCTGGCCAATATGGTGAAACTCTGTTTACTAAAAATACAAAAATTAACCAGGTGTGGTAGCAGTTTCCTATAATCCCAGCTACTCTGGAGGCTGAGGCAGGAGAATCCTTTGAACTCGGGAGGCTGAGGTTGCAGTGAGCCAAGATCATGCCACTGCACTGCAGCCTGGGCGACAGCATGCAACTCCATCTCAAAAAACAAACAAACAAACAAAAAACCAGGCTGGGCATGGTAGCTTATGCCTGTAATCCCAGCACTTTGGGAAGCTGAGACAGGTGGATCACGAGGTCAGGAGTTCAAGACTAGCCTGGCCAGCATGGTGAAACCCTGTCTCTACTAAAAATACAAAAAAAAAAAAAAAAAAAATTAGCCGGGCATGGTGGCACGTGCTTGTAATCCAAGCTACTTGGGGGGGCTGAGGCAAGAGAATTGCTTGAACCCAGGAAGCAGAGTTTGCGGTGAGCCAAGTTTGCACCACTAAACTCCAGCCTGGGCGACGGAGCGAGACTCCATCTCAAAAAACAAACAAACAAACCACCAAAACCAAAACATTTCCCAAGACTTTTTATACCCCAGTGGTACCAAATGTTTTTTCAGTGTCTTCCACATTTCACTTCTCCCATTAACATGGCAGCCTGCGTTAGAATTAAACAAATAATAAACCCTGAAATTGCGTTGGGATGGTCTCCTATGCTTGTTGTGGCCAGAAGTCTTATCTCAGCCCTTATTTTGATGATCCATGATATGTAACAAATAAAGAAGGCCTGCACTCCTGCTATCCCAGGCCAGCACCAGAATTCCCTTAGCACCTATATTCTGTATATCAGACAAAATGTATGCCATCTCTGTGCTTGCTTACAGGGGACTATAATTAGCTCCTAGAAAACAAGCAGAGGTCCTGTGAAGGAGTAATCTAGAAAAGCCCAGCAATTCTGTATTTTGCCTTGAGAAGATAAAATCATATCCAGAGAATCCAGATATGAAGAATGGCAGAGGAAGATGAAAAATGTTCTGTCATTTGGAGTAATCTTCAATTTTGTGTAAATATTAGGCTTCCTTATAGAGCATCTGGCTCAGAGCTGTCCAACAGAACTTTCTGTGGTGATGGAAATGTTCTTTATCTGTGCTGTCCAGTATGGAGACTACTAGCCATGTATGGTTGTTAAGTACATGAAATGTGACAAGTGCAACTAAAAAACTTCATTTTTCATTTTTTTCTTTTCTTTTTTTAGTTTTTGTAGAGATAGGGGTCTAACTATGTTGTCCAGGCTGTTCTTGAACTCCTGGCTTCACGCTATCCTCCTGCATCAGCCTCCCAAAGTACTGGAATTATAAGCATGAGCCACTTCCCTGGCCCATTTTATTTAATTTTAATCGATTAAAACTTTAGTTCTAGAGATAAATCCTAACGAAAATTTTAATTGATTAGAATTAATTTTTAATAGCACACATAGCTAGGGGCTGCTATATTAGACAGTGTGGTTACTGGCCCTTGCCCTCCTTTTTATACCTTCTGACAATATTTACAAGTTGGGACTATTATAACATTGTTCAAAAATTGAAGGCACTAATTTCATTAATCCTACATATACATTTCCACTGTGAAATTAATTTTGCGACGGGTTAGAAATTCAAGTCTCCTTGTATCAAGGCAAGCTTTTATTGTGAGATTAACTTCAATGGAACATTCATTATGTTTAAGCTTTGATGTTTAAAATTTATATAAATCATGTGCTTTAGTGGTGATGCTTGTGCAACAGTGTGCAACTTCATGCCACTGGTCTGGACACTTAGAAATGACTAAAATGATGAGTTCTGTGTTAAATATGTTTTACCACAGCAAAAAAAAACTATGTGCTTTGGTTTTTAAGATTTGGGTTGATTGTAATTTTCTTTGGTTAAAATTCCCTCTGCCACAGGCCTTGCTGAGGATCTGGTGCGGCATGTTCCTGGCTGTAGCGTGTTTCTCTTTGGCGAAGCTGACCTGCCTGAGAAGCGTAGTCTTATCCAGAGAAGGAAGCAGCTGGTTGGTTCACGAGGAGGGATTTCAGTGCTCTTCAGCCTGACCTGGGAGCTGCCCCTGCCCGAAGATGTGGTTTAACAGGTTCTGAGCATGGTTTTTGCTTTGCTCTGTATTTTTTTTTTTTTTTTTTAAACTTGAGGTCCCCTTTCTGAGTCACACCCTCTTAATGCAGGAAGAGTTACAGGAGTGGCTACTTCTTAAATGGGTGAGGCTCTCCTTTCTGCTGTTACTCTCACCTGGGCCCTGTTAAGCTAACCTGTGAGCCTAGAAGCTCCTGTCAGGTATTTGATGAGGGCCCCCAGAAGTGATATTCAAGATATATCATTAGCCCTGCAATGTGATCACTGATGAAAAGAATGTTCATAGCTCCTGGCACTGGGGCAGGGTCCTGGAGGCCCCTATCTGTGAATGGTGTGGGGTGTGCCCTGGGGTGTGATGGAGACACCTGGGGAGGGAGGACTTAGGGAGAGATCACTTCTAGCTGGTAGGAAGGTCTTTCAATACTTAAATATCAGTGTAGCCAAGTTGGTGCTTACAGCTGGAAATCAGTTCTAGAGGAACCCTGGAAAAAATCTTTTCTAGATAACGGACTTCTAGAATACAGAGACCAAAGACTGGGAAAAGAAACTATTCCTTCCCCTGGCTCTCATCAACTTTTGTCTCTCTCTGCCACTCCTGCCCTCTCTCCCTGCCCCACCCCTAAGGGATGTATCAGGAAAAGGTGGAACTCCTCCTTGTTGCCTGCATTTCCAGCATCCTAGTGTCACTTATTTGAGTCTCAATTGTTTCATTCTCAAACATCTGTTGGGGCCACAAATTAAACCATGTAAGGTCACATTCTGATGGTCAATCAATAACTGAAGCAGTTACCAAAATACTAGATATCCAAGGAGTGAGAGGTGGATAAGCATAAGAAACACATTTCTCATGGCACAGCTCTGCCAAAGCCCTGCAGAATCATTTACACATAAGTCTTTGGTTACTAGCCCCTGGCACAGAATTCTGATCTTAAACAAATAATATCTATAATCAAGTAGAGCAATGCAATTTAAAAAAAAAAAAAAAAAAAAAAGCACAGGTTTTGGGGCTATGCTGAAATCCCAGCCTTGCTATTTGCTGGCTGCGTGACCATGGTTCCTTGGTCTCGTTATGCTTTGGTTCCTATATCTATAAAATGGATGTAATAATGTCTCCCTCTCATTACTGTGAAGTCGAAATGATGTCTGTAAAGTGCCTGACACAGTACTAAAAGGCCATTTTTTTCTTCCCTATGAAGAGGAGATTTAATAAAAGTGATATTATAAATGTATTTCATTCAACATTTTGTTATAGAAAAAAAGAAGAGACTGATTGCTCTCTGCCAATTTGAACCTCACATATTTTCCCATGATTTGTCTCACAAATGGAGAAGTGTAAAGTTTTATGACTAAATTTTCAGAAATCTATTTCCTGGTTTCTAATTTGAGCCTCCCTAAAGACTGAAGAGATTATACCACAGATGTAGTCGCTTTAGTGCCAGGTGGACTGGTATTGCAGTCAGGTGGACAGGAATTAGACATAGGTATACTGCTATCAGAGCATTAGGTTAAGCAAACACTTGAATAACTTAATTCTCATTTTTGCAATGCTGTTAGAATAAATGGGTTGATATATGGGAAAAACTTTAACCTGATATAAAAGGCATAAGACCGAATGCCAATATTATCGCTAATTATGTTTAGTTTCCTAAGAACAAACTTGATATGTAGTTGTTTAAACTAAAGGGAGGATTGCCTCCCAGTCTGATCTATTACCTGCCTGTGGTTGGATAATCTGTGCCTCTGCCTCATCATGATCTATTTTATATTGTTTGATTTGAAATGGTGAACACATTGGGATTTCTGATTTTTTCTTTTTCTTTCTTTCTTTCTTTCTTTTTTTTTTTTTTTTTTGAGACAGGGTCTCATGGCATTTGCCTAGGCTGGAGTGCAGTGGTGCAATCTCGGCTCACTGCAGCCACAAACTCCTGGGCTCAGGCAATTCATCCTTCCAAGTATATTTTGTAGAGACAGGGATTCACCATATTGCCCAGGCTGGTCTCAGAACTCCTGGACTCAGGCAATCTACCCACCTCAGCCTCCCAAAGTCCTGGGATTATAGGCGCGAGCCACTGTGCCTGGCCCATGATTTTATTCTCTGTTTTTACTCACATGGAGATCTGTAATTTACGTAAAATTTTCATAAAATCTGCAAATCCCAAGTTAAAACATTAAGATGCCAAAATTGGCACAACGAATGTTTAAAGATGATATTTTAAAGGTAATATTTAATACCAGGGAAGATGTAGTTAGAGACATTTACACTGTTCATGATAGTATAAATTGGTATAAACTTTTTAGAAGTGAGCTTGTGATACGTATGAAGTGCTCTAAAAATGTATATAACTGCCTTTCAGGAATTCTAGATCTAGAGATAAATCCTAAGGAAATAGTAAAAGGGACATGTACAAGGATGTTTATCAAAGCATTATTTATAATAGCAAATACTGAAAATAATGGAAATGTTTGCTATTTGGGAATGTTTATATAAACTATGGCATACTCAAGCATGATGTTTTAGAAGAACTTTCAGAGACATAGAAAATGCAGTCTAATGTAGAGAGAATTTGCAGTTAAATTAGTTAACAAAACAGATATTAAGTACCTACTGTGTGCTAAGCAGTATCACCAGCAGGCAAAATAGAATTTATGTTTCCTCAAAGAACTTACATTGTAGTTGGGGAGGGGCAAAGAGACAGACCATAAATAAAAACCTTAATAAACAAATGAATTATGCAGTACATTAGAAAATAACAAGTGCTACAGCCAAAATAAATATTAAACAGGACAAGGGCATTAAGAGTTCTAGAATGGGGCCGTATTGTGATTATAGGTGGAATAATCCAAATTAGGCCTCTTTGTAAAGGCAATATTAGAGCAAAGACTTGAAGGATTGAGGCCACTAGCCACGTGGAGATGTGGAGGAGAGTTTTAGGCAGAGGGAATAGCCAGTGCAAGGGATACCAGGTAGTATAGGCAGCGTGATCTCAATATTGTAAAATATATATGTACATATTTTGTTTGTATTATATATAAGAAAAACATTTTCGAATTCTTAAAGCTTCCAACATTTTCATAATATCTCTAAATCAATCCTGTGATTATTTCCATCATCTTCCCTGCAGAGTAATTAGTAAGATTTATTAGTGGTAAATTTTATAAAAGCTAAGTTTCAGTGCCTGTATTTAGATTATATTTGATGGCATATTCATGATAAGAAGGGAAAAGGAGCACAGCTCTTCCCCATATGCCTTTTTTCACTGGTACCCATGACCAAGGGTAGAAACTTTAGCTTGTGGAAGAAACAAGAAAATTACATTTGGCCAAGTTTGGGCAGTCTGTTTGTCCATCATTTAGTAGGCTCAATGCAGATGCTAATAGCAGAAAAGTAAAGTATTTCAAGGAGGATCAGTGAATAAGGGATGTGAATAAACAATTAGTTTCTAATATTCCTCACACTAGATAGTAGAGTTTAAGACTTTCTACTGAAATATTAGGTTACCTTAATTGCACATATTCTTCCTTAAACAACAATCCAGAAAGAAGTAAATTGCTTTCTTTCTTTTCTTTTTTTTTTTTTTTTGAGATGGAATCTCACTCTGTCACCCAGGCTGGAGTGCAGTGGTGCAATCTCAACTCACTGCAAGTTCTACCTCCCAGGTTCAAGAGATTCCTCTGCCTCAGCTTCCCGAGTAGCTGGGGCTACAGGCGCGCACCACCATGCATGGCTAATTTTTTGTGTTTTAGTAGAGACGGGGTTTCACCATGTTGGCCAGGATGGTCTCGAACTCCTGACCTCGTGATCCGCCCACCTCGGCCTCCCAAAGTCCTGAGATTACAGGCATGAGCCACTGTGCCTGGCTGTAAATCGCTTTCATTTTTTGAAGTAATATCTACTGAAGTATAATTTATAACACCTCTTTCTTTAGGGTAGAAATGTTATTCATCTAATTTTTCAATGAATTTGGTTCCCAACAATAGCGATTTTGCACTTGCTTAAATTTAATTGGCTTTATATATTTTTCTAACATTTTTTTTTTGGTTGTGTCAGTGTTTCCCAACATATTTTCCCTCCCACCAAAACAGAAAACCTCAACACATTGTTGCTATGTTTATGTTTTTTCCTACAAAAATTAAATAGAAATGATTGGCGCTATCAACTGTACAGTATAGTCACAATCCAGGACAAATTAATTTACACAGTACCGCAGAGGAAGCAGAATCTATAAGGAAACAGGTTTCTGTTTTGAAGTTCCCAAAGAATATTATAAACAGAAGAGAAAAAGAAGTGAGCTCAGAAATGATTAACACCCATAGTCAGTGCCAAACACACAAAATCTTTTAAGCCAAATTCCTTTTAAAAGTTTGTAGTTGGCCAGCTTGTGGGGAACATAAATAAGGGCAAAGCAGTAATAGTTGATACTTTTAGATCTATAAATAAATACTTCATACATATATATTTAAAACCCTAAACATTTATGGGGTAATTTAAACACTGCTGTCTGATATGTTGTATGAATGGCTTGCATGTATGCATCATTGTTTAAAAATGCGGGGAAAATTCTTTGAACTGTAGTTTCATATGATGCCCTAGGAGTCAGAGATGGAGGTAATTGGTACATCTTGGAATCAGGGGCTTCTGTTTAGTTATTTAAATGGGTTACTGAGCACTTTCCTGCTTACTTCTTTCTACTATAAATAAGAAATGCATCATCAGGCACTTTTCTTGACATTGAATACTCCAATTTACTCCACGCCAAAACTTTATCTGGTATTTGAAAAATAATTTCCAGTTTTAGAATGAGTCTCATTTTAAGGAGCCTATTTTTAAAAATTATTTGCTGATGCTGGCTAGGAAGCCTAGTTGGGATGATGAAAAATGGAAGTCTCAATGAGTCACTAAGCATGTAACCTACAATTGGAACATGAAGGACTTAGACTTTGCCTGAACTCAGGGAGGGCACTGTTCTATTTTTGAAAAACCTGAGAGTAGCAAGTCACTTGAGTTTCCCTCTTATCTGGACTGGCTTCGTTATGGGAGGTTAATTTACACTTACGTTTGTAATCTCTTCTGAATTATTTCTACTCTGAAAGATTCAAAGGCAATAGAATGAGGTTCACAGTGCCTCACTGAGCAAGGAAACGTCATAGCCATTTTACAGAAAGACAGCTGAGCAGAGGCAATGTCCCGTTGAGGTGGAACTTGAATTTGGACCCACGGGAGTACTTCCTAGCCCTGTGGCACACAGTTCTCACTTAGCTTTCTTTTCTGTGAATTCAGCCACATGCACACAAGTCCTGCATTCTTCCTGCCATGGGAGCATTGGACTTAGCAATTATGTTTGAGTTTTATGGCTTTAGTCATCAAATGTCCTGTTTCAGCTGTGGTTTCTCTTTAGTGCATGGTCTAAAAAATTTAAAATACCAATATATAATGATAACTAATTGTTTTTGGTATAATAACTGTTTATATTTTTGAACCTGAGTTCTGAGTCTGGTGACCTTGCTCTGTTTGTTACTCTGAAGCAAAGTCCACATTTAGGCTAGGGTTTTACCTTATTTTAACCTTCTTCCTGTTTTTATACTCAGGAACCTGCATGGTTCCTGGCACTCACCAGGTTTTCAGTAACAAAGTTTTTTTTTGTTTTTGAGACAGAGTCTCGCTCTGTCACCAGGCTGGAGTGCAGTGGCGTGATCTCGGCTCACTGCAACGTCCACCTCCTGGGTTCAAGTGGTTCTCCTGCCTCAGCCTCCTGAGTAGCGGGGACTACAGGCGTGTGCCACCATGCCCAGCTAATTTTTGTATTTTTAGTAGAGACGGGGTTTCACGATATTGGCCAGGCTGGTCTCGATCTCCTTACCTTGTGATCCGCCCACCTCGACCTCCCAAAGTGCTGGGATTATAGGCATGAGCCACCGTGCCCAACCCAGTAACAAAGTATTTAATGAGGGAGTTGAATTGGTTGAAAAGAATCTATTTATTCAAACTGTAATGCAGTCCACAAATTTGAAGTTTTCTCTTTAGATATAAAAGTACCAAATATCCTAAAACACCATCCCAGCTCTCTCCTCATGCATGCTTTAACACTGGCCACCAAAGAGGAGTATAATATAATGAATGGAACTTCTGAAGACACCCCTAAACAACTTTGGACCTCCTAAAGTGAAACTCTTTTCTGTAGAGTTAAAATATGTAGAATCCTTTCACCTTTAATTGATTGAAAATGATGGTGCCTGGAACTATTTTTGAGAATAATTTTGATCTAAAGGGAAAAAAATACATGTGTTTCTTCTGAGTGCTGCTTTTCCATTTTCCTAATGGGCTCTTCACTATTGTTTTGTCTGAATGCAGTTTTTTATTTGTGTTATTCCAGACATGGTCCTACCACAAGCATCTTTAAACCAGACATTAATAGCATAGTTCACAGTCATTACTGCCAGTGCTCAAACACAAATATTGCATTTGTGTTTGCGAAAGCTACACATCAGATGTTAATTAAGTGCATTTGGTTTTTTTCTGCTTAAACAATCTGGCATAAAGAGTTTACATCCATATCAGTTCACCATAAGGTCTCAACAATATCTAAATCACCAGCCGTACAGTATATGATAAATATAGTGTTTCTACACAAGAAAATAACAGAATTGTCAGGAAAACATCAGGCCTGTTATATTTCTCTGTGAAATAATAGCAACTGAATCTCAGTTTCTTTTTCTTTTTGATAAAAAAGTATTTAGGAGTAAACACCAATATTTAGAATGATAAATTTTTCATTAAAGCACACATGGAAAGCGAAATCATACCGAAGATTTTTTTCCTTGTTTTTAGCTTGCTTCAGGGCGTTGTGACAGTTGTGTTGGAAGAAAATTGGAATTTCAGCCTTGCAGTGAGGGGATTCGTGCTGCCGCCAGAGCAGCCGAGTGCCAATCTGCGGGAGGTGGGAGTGGAGCGAAACCGCAAACTGAGAAACAAACTTTCACATCAGGTTTCTAATTTTAGAGCAAAAAGTGGAATTACTTTAATTATATGACATTTAACTAGAAATACGATTTGCTGGGATTAATTATCTCTCTCATTTAAAATACCTTCTTAGTAAGTTTAAATTAACATAAAAAATCAAATTCAGCATTTAAATAAGGTCAATGGGACTGCTGGATTTAAACACAGAATTTGATTCAGTATAATTGGATCACCGTATTGGTTTTGACTTGGAAGGATTAAATGAAGGAAATTGGAAAAGCGTGAATTTGGGCAGAAAGAGAAATTTTCTCTTCTTTCTTTCTTTCTTCTTTCACCCTCTAAGGGAGAGAAGTTTCCCCACCTTGGAGAGGAAACTACTACCCTGATTAAGTCAGAAACATCTCAGATTCGTTAACTGTCTCTGTTTTTTCACTACTTGAATAAGAACTAGTAATAAAACAAAAATATTGTGTAACTAAAGCTTACTAGAAGAATTTAAAATACATATGACAAGGGCCCATTTGAAAAATGATTATTCTGTATTAAGTGATTATCTCTTATTTTATCTAAAAGCATATGAAAGTTATTTCTGATGTTTTATTTTGCTAGAAAAAAATGAACTTTATGCTTTTGAAGGAATTTTAAAAATAAGAGTTTCATTTTAATCAAGAAAGTCAGTGTTGGTTCACTGAACAGTGTGCATTTCTTTATTGAACTCTTGTCCTTAGGGCTTACATCTAAACTTACTTTATCTTTAATAATTTATGTTAGGCAATGAGTTCATTTATAGCAAGAATGATCAACTTTGGAAATTCTGCTAACAAGGGGAAGTTATTAGACATGTGATGGTAGAGGATGTCTTGGAATTTGCTGGGTGAGGGATTCAGGAAAAGTCCCAGGGCCACAGGGATAGAATGACCCGTGTCATGGGGAAAGCCCCAGGTCCATGTGCAGGAACTTCCTTTGAAAGTGACTTGCTCCCCAAGGCTCATGAATTGCATATGAATATCTGAATGTGACTGAGCATCTCAAAGGTATGGGACAGCAAAGCGTAATGGTGAAGCACTACAGGCCTGGTAAGGATTTTGAATAGTTGTGCTGATGTAACCCTCAGTGTTATATACTCTTCAGCAAAACCTGAGTGTGATCCAACTATTTGTTGGAACGATGGTAAAGTTATTACCATTCCTTGAGTCAAAATAGGATATGTACACTAGATTTTAGGACATAAGACTATTTGTAACATTACTTGTTGGGGGGTAGATGAGAGAAAAATGTTTGGATGTTTTCTGTTAATGAGTGGCAACATTAACATTGACAAAAATTCCAGTTATACTCTGTGCAATGTTAAAACTGATATAATTCTTAAAGATATTTAGGGTAAGTGATTGGGACATGAGATGATGAGAGAGAGATGTACTGACTGTTAGGAAATTTAATTTTTATGAAATCAGCATTATGGGGAAATACTGTAATCTGATTCATTCCTGCAGAATTCCCAGGAGGAAGAGGCCTAGCCTCGGGATTTGAAATGTTTCATTATGTACATGTGTGGGAAAAAGACGAAATGTGGTTTCCGTGTGCTGATTTTCTGTAAAACATCTATTAGTATGAGAGTAGCCAGGCTAGGCAACAGAGCCCCCAAACCATCACAGTCTAGGGAAAAGTGAACCCAGAAGGCACTTCTCTGATGGATACTGACATCAGGAGCAATAAGTTTGAAAGTAGCAAGAAAAAGGAATGACAGTAAAATAATGTTGAAATAGTAGCTAAGAAATGATCACATGTTGAAGATGAGGTCAGCCCTTGATCCCTCATCACTCCCTGCTTAACTTTGCTTTTAGAAATGTAAGGTTCCCCAAAAATGAGGAAACTGCAAATGTAAGCTTTTTATACCAATGCTAATTTAACCAAGTTGTCCATCTTATAGTGTAAACTATAATTAGAGCCACACTATTTATGTAACATGAGCCGCACCATCCCTGAGACAGGGAAAAGCGGGACATTTGCCCCTGAGCTCTAGAGTAACAGGGCTCTAGAGTGGCAATGGCCATCTCAGTCTCTTGTGAAGCTGGGGATGGAAGAAAGAGGTGCCTCCAACAGGTTGTACAAAGAGAAAGGCACAAGGTTTATAAGTCTGTGTGAGGGGATTCTTGTGTTTTGTTTGGCTCCAAACCCTGCCAAACTCACATCATCACAAAACACGTGAGTCCCTTTGCTCTTCCCAGTTTCAAGGCTGTTTGTTAGTTTTTAGTGACCTCTTTCCCTAGTTAAGACTGGTTTTGAGATTCATTTTAATCTGATATTAACCTAATTCAATAATGACAAGTGTTTGTTTCAGGGAGAAGGAGTGGTGGGTACAGAGGGGTGATTTACTCCTGTCTCTGAGACTCTTAGGCCTGTCATTGAATTCCAAACCCCATGGAGATGGCCTTGGAAATGAATGAAGTTCCAAGGCCTGTTGCTGCTGATGGACTTAGCTCTTAACCGTGCTTTTCTTTCTCTGTTGGTATTTTGGAAAGTTTGAGCTCTTTTAGGAAAAAAAAAATCCTTCAGATACTTTTATAGTACATAAAGTTACCTGATTATATCCTAAATACTTTTGTTATGGAAAAAAATATTATCTTTAGAAAATTCTGGAGTTGACAATGAGGAATATTTGTACTGCTTTTAAATAAAACCGAGTAAAGGAAACGCCTCTGATTAAAACTGGCTGACGAATAGAATCTTCAAAACGAGGCTCTTGTTCTGCCTGATTAACATGCTTTTCTAATGATTTAGGTGTTGGTGCCAGCCCGTATGTGATGAACTGCAACATTACCATAGATTCTCAAGACATGTCTGCAGGAAGAGAGATCGCTAGTGCCATTCGGGGCTCAAATGCAAATGGATTGAAGGGTGTCCAAGCGATGGCTTTTCCCCACGAGGGAAAAATTGAAATAGCCTGCAACGTGGAGAGTTTTGATGACCAAGAAGCTGCAGAAATCTCAGAAGACTTCCAGTATGTGTCTTACAGTGTCCTTGGTGATCAGTTTTCTCACGTGTCTCCTCATTACATAGAAGCTCAAGTTAAAAAGTTGGCAAGTGATTGGGGAATTGGTACTAAAGGGAGAGCATTAGTTGGATTTACACCCCAAGAGTGCAAGAACTGTGCTGAATATGCTGTAAAGGAAAATATTGGGGAATTCTGGAAGATTCGGGGAGGTGTTTTCATGTGATCCAATCTAAGGCCTCACTGAAATTTTAAGGAAAATTATTAGTTGTTACAAAATTTTCTTTTGGGCAGTGAAGATGTGGAGAAACTACAAAGAGTTTAGTTGCAACCATGTATTGGAAAATTGAAAGCATTCTTTGTTCAACAACAACAAGTGTTCATAGATTACTCTTAATTACCTTATATTTCTAGTCATTGTTACAATTTCGAGAGAATCTACTTTGTATCATGTGCTAGTAATTTGTGAGCATTAGAAGCTCTTCTGAATCAACTGAGTAAAATGGCCAAGGTTTCTGAACCATCTTTCATTATTATGAGAAAAAAAGATAAAATGGACTTGATTGGATTTTCGTGAATGAACTCTCAAGTTCCATATTCAACTCTCATTTTTTGAGTAATTACTACTTTATTTATTTATTTTTTTGAGACAGGGTCTCATTCTGTCACCCAGGTTGGTGTACAGTAGTGTACTCATGGATCATTGCAGCCTCTCCCTCCTGGGCTTAGGCAGCCCTCCCACCTCAGCTTCCCAAGTAGAGGGGACTACAGGCACCAGCCACCACACCAAGCTCATTTTTGTATTTTTTGTAGAGACAGAATCTGATTGTGTTGCTCAACCTAGTCTCAAACTCCTGGCTAATTATTCTTTTAATATGTCCATTTTAAAAAATCAAGACTGGGTACAGTGGTTCATGCCTGTAATCCCAACACTTTGGGAGGCCAAGGCGGGTGATTCACTTGAGCCTAGCAGTTTGAGACCAAACTCAAACTGGGCAACGTGACAAAACCACATCTTTACAAAAACTACAGAAATTAGCCAGGCATGGCAGTGCACACCTGTAGTGGCTACTTGGAAGGCTAAGGTGGGAGGATGACCTGAGCACAGGAGGTCGAGGCAAGATCATGCAGTGAGCCATGATTGTGCTACTGCACTCCAGCCTAGGCAACAGAATGGGACCCTGTCTCAAAAAAAAAAAAAAAAAATCAAGTACTAAGTGACTAAAAAATGGGAGGGTAACAAAATATAATCTCCCTTTCAAAGCATGATGGTTCACTCTTGCCTTACTACTTTTAGGATGCTCTGCTGTTCATAAACCAGATATAGAATTTTGAAATGTTTATATAGGGAGATGGCATGATGGTGTTGGGCATGACTTCAAGGAAGTACTTACTCTTTTGGAATTTAGATGGAAAGTCTAAAGGTTTAGAGAACATATTGTTTTTGAGCAAAGAGAAGGGTATTGGCAGAAGAAATTTTTTTTTGAAAGAAATTAAAATTTGTAGCTTTTTTGTGAACTAAAAGAAGCTATTTGTCAATGATGGCAATTTTAATTAAATCCTTAGTATTTATATTGTTCTAGTACCAGATGCTTCCCGTAAAGCACAGAGAAATGAATTTTTCCACAAATTGAGTTTAGCAAGAAAGACTGTGATCTTCTTTAATAAAAGCACAAAGTGTGAATTTATTTTAAGGAATTAAAAATAAAGAGGTTGGCTAGGTGTGGTGGCTCATACCTATAATCCCAGCACTTTGGGAGGCCGAGGTAGGGGGATCACTTGAACCCAGGAGTTTGAGACCAGCTTGGTCAATGTAGTGAGACTATCTCTATTAGAAAAAAAAAGTTTAAAAAAAGGTTGAACTCAGTCTTTTTATAGGATCCAGTGATCTAACTTTTTTTTTTTTTACTTACATTTGATTCTTGAATCTGATTGCATTTATATCATTCTGGAATTCCAATTTTGTGTGTGTTTTCTCTGTCAATATGATTATAATGAAGATGGAAAAGATGATGGACTAGGTATGGTTTTTAGCGTGAGGAATTTTAGTTGCTCTGGTGAAGAGACAAAATGCTGTCTAGCTAGACCTGATAGGTCTGTCTCTTAGTCTCTGAGAGCTGAGAAGCAGCAGTGCCCAGATCTTGCCTTGCTTTGGCAGAGGCTGTGTGGCCCAATAGAAAGAACAGTAGACAGTGGATTGGAGGGCTTGAGTTCAGTCCTTGCTGTTGTTTTTCATGTAGCCATAATTTCATTAGCTACGAAATAGGAAAATAATTCCCACCCTGACTAGGGGAATAAATGTCTATAAGCTGTAATGTAAAAATGAAATGTATTATTAATGGTTTTTCTAGATCTATTCTAGAGCTTTGCTTTAGTTTTAAGCATCAGTATTAAACAGATAAGAGGAGATAAAAGCCCATGGTGTCACTGATTCATGTTGGGTTGTAGAAGGGGTTGATTCATTTGCCAGTTACCTGAATTAACCTTTCCAGGTTCCTGTCACAACATTAAAGGCTGCTGGCTTTGAGCAAGGCCTATTGAAAACAAAACATGCTTTTAATGGTTACAGTGTGTCAGTTTGGGAAGATGAAAAATGTTCTGGAGATGGATGATGGTGCTTGGTTGCACAACAGTGTGAATGTACTTAATTCCACTGAATTATACACTTAAAAAAGACTAAAGTGGTAAATTGTATGTTCTGCACATTGTGTTTTATAATTAAAAAAGAACAAAAAGTATGTATTTATCCCACAAGAGTTAAGAAAAAAATTAAAAAATCACCTCATATCTGAATAAGATAACTTTACTAAGTCTATTGTATTAGTCCATTCTCATATTGCTGTAAAGAAATACCTGAGACTGGGTAATTTATAAAGAAAAGAGAGGTAATTGACTCATGGTTCTGCAGGCTGTACAGGAACAATGATGCTGACATCTGCTTGGCTTCTGGGGAGGCCTCAGGAAGCTTACAGTCATGGTGGAAGGGGAAAGGGGAGCAGTTAGGTCACATGACCAGAGAAGGAGCAAGAGAGCTGGTGGGGAGGTGCTACATACTTTAAACGACCACATCTCATGAGAACTCACTCACTATCATGAGGAGAGTACCAAGAGGATGGTACTAAACCATTCATGAGAAATGCACCCCCGATGATTCAATCACCTTTCACCAGGCCCACCTCCAACACTGGATATTATGATTGAACATGAGATTTGGGTGGAGACACTGATCCAAACCAGATCATCCATATGTTCTAAATAAAATGTTGGCAAATTTCTAATATCTATTAATAGATACAACTATGCAGGACCTATTTTTCCCTTTTAAAATCTATTATGATGGACTGTAGTGCTCCAGATGAGGTTTAGTTAATGGTTTAAAATAAAGTTGATTAAATGTGGCCTTTGATCCAGCTATCCATTAAAAAACAAAATTTACTATTTTATTATAAATAAATAATTTTCTTTTCTGAGATAGAGCCTCATTCTGTCACCCAGGTTGGAATGCAGTGGCACAATCTTGGCTCACTTCAACCTCCACCTCCCAGGTTCAAGGGATTCTCCTGCCTCAGCCTCCTGAGTAGCTGGGATTACAGGTGGGCATCATCACACTCAGCTATTTTTTTTTTTCAGTAGAAACAGGGTTTCACCATCTTGCCCAGGCTGGTCTTGAGCCCCTGAGCTCAGGTGATCTGCCGACCTCAGGCTCCCAAAGTGCTGGGATTATAGGTGCAAGCCACCACGCCTGGCCAATAATTTTTAAAACAAGCACAGACACACCTCTTACGTCTCATTCATATTTGAATTTGTCTTTTCTTTCTCTGTTTCCCTTCTGCCTTTTAGAAAATCTGAACCAGCTGTAAATTGCTGAAGGTGTTCTGGTGGATGGGTAGAGTATCACCAGCTCTTCCTCTGCAGGAACTGGCAGAAGTCACTGGGATGCATCTATGATAACTAAGAAGGACGATCCCATTGGCTTGAGAAAACCTGACAAAATGAACTAACAAATACCTCGACTCATATGCAGCTTTTCTCGGATTGGCCTCTTAGAAGCAGCCCCACAGTTTGTGCCAATGTTTCATCAGTATTTGTTTTTTAAATCTTACTACAAGGTAGACATTGTATGGAATATGTGCTTCATAGCTCATATTTACCCTCCCTCCTTTTACCAACTATGAAGAGGCCAAAATTGATGTGAACAAATAGACTTTACTTTCTATCAACCCCTTTGTGTTTTTATTCTACCCAGCTTTAAACTTTAACTTTTAGCTTCTTAAAAGAGGGATAAGGAAAGCAACAAGCTAGGCTATGAGGTGATAAGGTTTTGTGTGTGGGGTGAGGGGGAGAGGGGGAGTTGTCATTGGTTTCCAGCCTAAATTGGGACTTAACTCATGATAAATTAAAACTATTTAAACATTGGGAGAAGGGAGTAAGTAAAATATAACTGAAATAAAACAAAAGGGGGGTAATATTTTCATTTCTTGACATAATGAAAAGCCTTGCTCTGTAATTGGTTTGTACTGTCTTGGAAGTGGCGTCCGTGGTCAACAAAGGACCACTCTGTGAGAGATCTGCAAGGAATTTATCATCCCCCCTGGCTGAGCCAAAGCAGGCTTGATATACAGTTTTGTTTCATATAAATATTCTCATGTTACTGTTTACTCTGTGGGAATATGAGGATCTCACTGACAGGGTACGTGCTCCACTGCCTTGCTTTTAAAGGCATTTATTTGACTCTGTTGTTTGTACTTGCCCAGAAACTTCAGAGAATAGCCCAGGAACTTGTTTGATAAGCATCCAGACCATGCTCTCGGAGTATGTTGTGCTTGGGGGCTTAGGAAAGCTTATTGTTTTAAGTGAGCCTGCACATGGTCTCCAAGGAGCCCATTTTTCATAGATAAAACAGTTGGGACACCCTCAGCAATGTCTTAGAAGGCTTCTCCAATGTGTAATAAAATGTCCTGGTGAGCAGGGCTCTGGTTGAACTCAGACTGCCTTTGGATAACTCTGCCACTTATTTTGTTCCTATTTGCAGTGTTGTGAGGCAAATTAGTGTATTGTGAATTAAGATGTGAGATACAGACCTAAACATGGGACTAATTTCTTTCTACGTTTTTAGTGTGGGTGTTAACCTATTATCTCTCAGCTCCGCATTCACCCTTCCATATACTTTTTTTTTTTTTTAAGACAAGGTCTTGCTTTGTTACTCAGGCTGGAGTGCAGTGGCATGATCATGGCTCTCCACAGCCTTGACGTCCCAGGCTGAAGTGATCCTCTCATCTCAGCCACCCAAGTAGCTGGGACTACAGGTGCACACCACTACACCTGGCTTATTATTTTTTATTTTATTTTATTTTATTTTTTGAGATGGAGTCTCACTCTGTCACCCAGGATGGAGTGCAGCGGCATGATCTCAGCCTGCTGCAACCTTCGTCTCTTGGGTTCAAGTGATTCTCCTGCCTCAGCCTCTGGAGTAACTGGGATTACAGGTGCATGCCGCCATACCTGGCTAATTTTTTTGTATTTTTAGTAGAGAGTGGGTTTCACCATGTTGGTCAGGCTGGTCTCGAACTCCTGACCTCAAGTGATCTACCCGCCTCGGCCTCCCAAAGTGCTGGCATTACAGGTATGAGCCACTGTGCCCAGCCAATTTTTTTTTTTTTTTTTTTTTTTGTGTGTGTGTGTGTGTGTGTGTGTGTGTGTTTAGTAGACACAGGGCCTTGCTATGTTGCCCAGGCTGGTCTTAAACTGAGCTCAAGCAGTCCTCCTGCCTTGGCCTCCCAAAGTTCTGGGATTACAGGCATCAGTCACTGCACCTGGCCCCATACTCTACTTTCTGATACTGGGACTCTGCAAACCATATTTCTTCTTTGCCAGCCAGTTCCCTATTAGGCTCTGCCAATATGGGGTGCTGGACTGGGGATGCTGCAGGGGTGGAAGATGGTGAGATATTGCTGCTTCCTTTTGACCTCCTGTTTCTAGAAGCCCCACTTCAGCAGTGACTCTTCACCTTGACGGTGGCTCTTAGTTCCAGGCTCCAGCTGTTCTTTTCCCCCACCCCCCAACACTTTTCAGAGCTTGCTTCATGGCATTCAGAAGCCCCAGCATCAGCTGGGCAGTGCCACCTCCTCAGACACCCGTGCCCCAGCTCTGCAGGGCCTCTCCTTTCAGCTTCTAGGCTCTGAGGACCCCTGCCTTAGTGAGTGGTGCTGCCTGCAGTTACAGCTCTGTGATCCCATGTTCTCTGTTTTGCTTTTCAAGTTCAACAACTGTTGACAATTTTTTTGGTGATCTCTTTTGAAATACTTAGTGTGATTTCTATTTTCCTGATTGGGTTTGGACTGGATTCTGTCAGAAACAAACCAATCAGCAGACCAAATGGGACTGGGAGAAATGGAGAGGGAAAGGAGAAGGCAGAAAATATTCATTGTGAACGTAGCTCCCAACACAAACAGCCCACGCGTGGTTACTCTCCTTTTCTTCTCATTCGCACATTATTCTCTTATCTCTCTGTCTTCCTGTTGTCAAATTCGCAGTTCCCTTTGGCATTCGTGCTATTTTTTCCACCAGTAGGGAGTCTGAGTGTTGACTTGAGGTGAAGATGGGAAATGCCATGGAAAGCCATTGGGCCAGGTTTTCCAAAGCATGTCTTTTGCATAGTAGTGTATTCCATCATTAAAAATGTAAACTAATGTAATTATATAATTTTAAAAAGTAAAGTCTTTTGAATCTTATAATAGTTACTTGTCTTTCCTTGTATAGCCATCTTTACCTGCCATGTAGATAATGCTTTTTATCTGGCTGTAGACCCCCAGCCAAACACCTTTCCCAAACCTCTGGGTACCACGCTATCAACTTTTTCTCAGGAAGCCCCAACTGCAGCCAGTCAGATTCCTAACTTCTTAGGTACCTGTATCTCCATGAAGACCAACTGCTTTGAAAAAAGTAATAATATGGATGTAGTTTAGCTAGGACCCATTGTTACAAAACTATATTGTTTCTGATACATATAAAGGATTTTCGGTAACTGATTAATATTAATCTGTGTGTATCCCAAAATTCTTTTTAGTAGTTCATCTTCATGATATCCACTCTGTTATTTCACAAAGATAAAAGGAAGTAAAATAGCAAGATATAGGAAAAGAGTGAACCCTTTTGGCATCATTATTTGTAGCTATCTTTTACTGAGTACCAACTAAGTATTAGTTATTACATGATCTTCACAACAACCCTCTGGAGCAGGTGACTAAAGTAATAAAATTCCCTAAGTTCTCTTAGTCTATTGGGTCAACCAGGAACCTCCTCCTAACATATCCCATACCTGTAGGTTTATACCGCTGCCCTAACCCTAAACAATACCCCTTGGTTTGGGCATGGTGGCTCATGCCTGTAATCCCAGCAATTCAGGAGGTCCAGGCGGGAAGATCACTTGAGCTCGGGAGTTCAAGACCAGCCTGGGCAACATAGTGAGCCTTGTCTCTACTAAAAATAAAAAAATTAGCCAGGCGTGGTGATAACGCGCTTGTAGTCCCAGCTATTCCAGAGGCTGAGAAGTGACGATCGCTTAAGCCTGAGAGATCAAGGCTGCAGTGAGACATAATTTTGCCATTCTAGCCTCGGTGACAGAGTGAGACCCTGTCTCAACAAACAAACAAAACAAAACAACAATAACCTTGGACCCACATTCTCAGGTCTCCAGTCCTCTCTTCCTCGGCCTGATAGGCCTTCACCTCTAGTTAGTTGTGTTCCAGTTAGAAATTATACATCCAGTTAGTTGACTCACCCCTCTATGGCAGTTTTATAGGATAGTCCACTCAGTATCCTGAGACTTCTTCCAGATCTTAGGCCTCTCTCCAATACTTCTGTACTCTTTCCTCATTTAAAATTTCTTCCAGATCTTTTTTTTTTTTTTGAGATGGTCTTCTTCCGTCACCCAGGCTGGAGTACAGTGGCGTGATCATAGCTCACTGCAGCCTCAATCTCCCAGACTCAAATGATCCTTGCACCTCAGCCTCCCAAGTAGCTGGGGTTACAGGTGCACACCACCACAGCTGGCTAATTTTTTCTTTTTATTTTTAGTAGGGATGAATTCTCACTCTGTTGCCCAGGCTGGTCTTGAATTCCTGAGCTCAAGCGATCCTCCTACCTCAGCCTCCCAAACCCTGTCTTTTACTCTGTTATCATATTCTGAGTTCTTGCCCATTTATTCCTTTTTGTACCTGAAAGACCTATTAGCTTCTAGTTTTGTGACTTCCTCCCGTGGACTGTCAGCGCCTCCTCTGTAGGATTGTGCATTTTGTGCTGCTAGGCACAACTCTCTCTCATCAGGTGGGGAAGTGGAGGATGAACTGCACATCCCGATTTCTCCCAGATGAATTTCTCTGAGTTGGGCCACAAACTTGCTCCAACTCATTAGGAGATGCCTGAAATCACTCCCACTATCTTGAAGTAGCCAAGTCAGTCATAGGACCCAGACTAGTCTCCATCAGTATTTAAATCAGGGAGGAAAATTGCCGCCAGGTGAGGCCAACACTGCTGCTAGAACCAGGATGGATATAGATTGTGCAGCCAGTGATCCAGAACTCCTGGCAGGCTAGACATGCAGAGTCATCTGGTCATTTATTTTACTTTTAATTCATATCCCTACATTTTAGGCAATTTTAGTTTATGGACTTGACACATTGACTTGTTACAGGGTTTTACTGATGTTGTTTGTTTTGATGGCTAGACTGGAAAGTCCCTGAGGATGAAGCTTCATTCATAAAGATTTGTTGAGCTCCTACTGCATTTCAGCAGGAGCAGATTTATCATTATCCTAGTGATACATAAGATGTAGGTACCCTCACTTGTATGGAGCCCTAGTAAGCCCTGGGTAATATGTTCACAGGCCCTAGTAATATGCTTACATGGTTGTATGATTTTGAAAAATGTACACGAGTTAGATACTTTAGGCACAATCTGTTGAAAATGCTGTCTCTTCCCACCTCTATTTCTTTGTTATATGTCCTTGCATGATGAGTGGTAGCGGAGCAGCTACTATTGGCTTCATGAGCTTGCAACCTGTGCAATAGCACAGGGTCCTATGCTTGGTTCAATGTTCTGCTGTTACTGTCAGGAAATTCTGAATACTTTTTTTCTTATTCCTTTTTTTTTTTTTGAAATGGAGGCTCGCTGTGTTGCCCAGGTTGGAATGTAGTGGCGCGATCTCGGCTCACTGCAAGCTCCACCTCCCGGGTTCACGCCATTCTCCTGCCTCAGCCTCCTGAGTAGCTGGGACTACAGGCACCCACCACCACACTTGGCTAATTTTTTGTATTTTTAGTAGAGATGGGGTTTTATCATGGTCTCAATCTCTTGACCTTGTGATCTGCCTGCCTCAGCCTCCCAAAGTACTGGGATTACAGGCGTAAGCCACCGCGCCTGGCCTATTCCTTTTATTTTTAAGAGACACATTCTCACTCTGTTATCCATGCTGGAGTGCAGTGGTGTGATCTTGGCTCACTGCAACCTCCGTCCCCAGGCTCAAGTGATCCTCCCACCTCAGCCTCCAGAGTAGCTGAGACCACAGGCGAGTATCACCACACGCCTGGCTTTTTTTTGTGTGTGTGTTTTTGATAGAGATGGAGTCTCACCATGTTGCCCAGGCTGGTCTTGAACTCCTGAGCTCGAGAAATCTGCCCGCTTGGGTCTCCCAAAGTGACATTAGAGGCGTGAGCCACTGAGCCCGGCAGGGACCCGTATTTTCATTTTGCACTGGGCCCCATGAGTTATATGGGTGGTTCTGGGAGTGGCTCTGGACATTTTTGGACCCAGATAAAGGGGAGGTTGACTTGGGAATATTTGTATGATTCATAGTCACATCCGTGTGTAGTGAAGTCATTACCAGCTCTTCCAGTGTAGGAATGGTTCCCAGGAGTACTCCTCTTGTCCTCTGTGATGGCTCACTCAGTGATGTGACTCACAAAGCAGGGCCAGGGGGTCAACACAGATGAGTGTGTCCTCTGGTGCCCAGCATCAGAAGTATGTAAGAAGTGGAGGAGAAACGAGGGTCAAAAGCTATGGAGCCAGAAGCTAATCTGTGCAAAATCTTTCTAGTTATTGGCAGCACAAGGTTGTAAGCAAAGGATGTGGTTTTTAATAATGTCCATCCAATATAGAAGCTGTAGCTGCATTTATGTGTATGTTGATGTAGTATATACAATTATAAGGACACCACATTATCTCATTTTTTATGATAATCATAGGAAACAATTGATCAGAATTTCTGTTTCTAGAGGAACAAACCTGTGGTATAACTATCAAGAACAAGTATGTTCCATGGGAATTTGCCTGTTGGGAAAGTTGTATCCCAAACATTAATGATTAAAAACACATTTCTAGGCCGGGCGCGGTGGCTCAATCCTGTAATCCCAGCACTTTGGGAGGCCGAGATGGGCGGATCACGAGGTCAGGAGATCGAGACCATCCTGGCTAACACAGTGAAACCCCATCTCTACTAAAATACAAAACTAGCCGGGCGAGGTGGCGGCACCTGTAGTCCCAGCTACTTGGGAGGCTGAGGCAGGAGAATGGCGGGAACCCGGGAGGCGGAGCTTGCAGTGAGCTGAGATCCGGCCACTGCACTCCAGTCAGGGCGACAGAGCGAGACTCCGCCTCAAAAACAAAACAAAACAAAACAAAACAAAAACACATTTCTATCAACCATTCTAAAAAAAAAAGAATGAATTAGTTTTATATTCTGTTTATATAAAATGACAGGTTACTGTCATTTGCATAGGTGACAAAGAGTGTCCATAAAAATGTGGAAAACATGTGCAGCACTATACAGATAATAAGAGTATGTTATTTTTCTGGAATTTACAATAATTATAGTATTTCTCTGCTTTAAAAAATGTATAGTGTGTTGTAATTTATTTTCTCATTCTAAATTCACTTACAAACCTATTTTTGGGTTATTTTTTAATGATGGTACTCAAAATGGTGTAAGCTTCACAGAACCTGGACCTGGCCATGTGCTGAATACATGCCGAGCACTTGGCACATCTATTTATTTAATTCTCACAACATCCCTCTGAGAGCAATATTATTCCCACTCTACAGGTATAGAAACGGAGGCTCAGAGAAATTAAGTAACTTCCTTGAGGTCATACATCTCGTAAGTTGCAGGACCAGGTTTCTGTATAGGTTTGTCCTTTCTGAAGTCTACTCTTTTACCCTTTGCTCTCCAGTTCCTAGAGTGACAGTGTCATTTCCTCAGAAAAGTCTCCTAAGATCACCAGGGTAGGCTATATGCTCTGTTATGCCTGTCCTTTTCTTTCCTAGCTCACGTCACAATTACCTAATTACTAAAGTGATTATGCTGTGATTATATAATAATCACAGTATATTATTATACTGTGATTAGAAAGTGATTATCCTGTAACCTCCATGGAGGAAGCTGTCTGTTTTACCTACAGTGTGGAGACTCTGGGTATTCAGTGAATAATGCATTTAGATCTACTAATTTTCGGAGGCACCTTAGAGCAACTTCTTGCTTCAAGCACTTTCTTTCTCACCTTTTCTTCTACTCAGCAAAGGAAGGGTCTGGGAATGGCAAAACATTCAGGCTCAGAATTAACACCCAAGAGTATTAGGGTTGTGCAGCTGATAATGTAGAGATGTTATCATTTATACATTCACACCTTTATATGGATTGTCTGGTACCAATTTCAGGTACCAGATATCTATGGCGGCAGGATATTCGTGCCAAAAGGGTATCTGTTACATAGTTTTATATTTTTGTAAACTGCGTCATCTTAAAATGGGGAGCACCTGTATTCAATTTTCCCTGGAATGAGCTGCTAAATTCTCTTGTACTCTTCACTTCAGATGAGGTTTTCTGGATGACACCATCTGGGAAATGTCACTTTGATTAAAGTAAATATGCAGCATAGTTAACACTGGGAGCCTATTTGAATTTCTCTAAGTAGCCACATCTACAGAAGCAGAAGGCAGCTGGCTCTTTGGGCTGGGAGAACTTGAGAGAGATGCGTTCCATGGTTTGGTGTCAGTCGAGTGGCAGTGTGTGGCCAACTAAGCTCTGAAGGATTCTGTGTATTTTCCTTTTCTTACCATTGGGCTATTTTTTTTTTCTTTTCCAGTTTATTTTGACACGAAGAAGAAAATATATAAAAATAAAAAACTCAGCTTTACGATTGCCAAGTTTTTCTTTCAAACTAAGAAAAGAAACCAGTTGTTGAAAAATATGATGAATGGCATCCTTTGTTTTATTTTCAGCGTAGCACATGAGGGCACTGCCATTGGAAAGGGGCCAAATTCCCCAGGCAGGAGGGAACCCTGGGCTGAAAGGCGGCCTAGTGATTTTGGAGACTGGTGTGTCAGGATTTCCTCTCAGCTGTTACAAATATCTCTCTTCTTTCCGCAAGATTTCCTCACAGACTCACCCCCCTCCCATCCTTCAGGCATTCCTTGTGTTTTCAACACTTGCTACTGATGAGGATGTCATCTATTTGTAAGAAAACGCCATTGGTACAATGTGGGACTTTGAGCATTTACATTGTGGTTTTCCCAACTTCCACAGCTACTGACTTCTTTGGCTGTGGGATCATGTATGGTTGAGGGCAACAGTCGGTAGTTGATGTGTAAGCAATCCGTAAGATTGTTAGCATGATGCCTCCTCATTGTTGTCTTGTCACCAAGTGGTTTGGGAGAACCAAGGGGAGAGACAGTCTAACTTTCTTGTTCTGAAAGTCAACCTCAGGGCAGTTCCCTTCTGATCTCTCTCTGCCGCTCATATGGTGGAATGAAGAGGAAGGGATGGATGAGAAGAAGGGTCATGCTACTCTTTCAAGGAAGTGAGGGAAATGTCTCAGATGCCT
This sequence comes from Rhinopithecus bieti, assembly GCF_001698545.2. Classification (NCBI taxonomy): domain Eukaryota; kingdom Metazoa; phylum Chordata; class Mammalia; order Primates; family Cercopithecidae; genus Rhinopithecus; species Rhinopithecus bieti. Next base: position 1,773,679 of record NW_016819479.1, on the reverse strand, counting down.
TGAGCTCATCCTCATGTGTCCCATGAAGTGAAATCTAAAATTGCTCTGAGGACATATGTGAACTGTACCCCCACAGAACCCGTAGCACTTTCCCAGTTTGGAAGCTCCTTCTGAAAACTTTATGTACTTTGGCTGGGGTATTTAACTCATTTATTATAAATTTTGTTTGCAAGGGTGTTTTTCTCACTAGACTGAAATCTTTGAGAACAGGGCTCTTTTATTCCACCTGGTAATTCCAATACCTGGTCTCAGAAAATCTTTGCTAAATAAATTAATGTACCAATAGCTGAATTCCAAGCCCTGGTGTTGAGTCAGAACTAGACAACTCTCTAGGTATAGATGGTTTAATCATTTATCAACTGACTTCAGGTTTTGTTGCATGAAGTTGAGTTACATTTATAAGGGACAGTTAAAGGAAAAAGCTGTCCGGAACTTCTAGGGAACAGAAAGTCTGTCTCAACTTACGTGTGAGACTGGGGAAAGAGGGTAGAGACACCAGAATTCCTCATAAAGACAGACATAAAATGACTCGAGAATGCAAACACCTGACTTACTTCCTGCAGAAACGCCAGTGGGAAAGAGTGTGAGTTGGAGCTTCTCATGCCTCTTCCTGTTGTCTTTACTCTTAAATTTAGGCTGTCTTTTAAATGCCCCATGATCTACTTGTAAACTCTTTAAGCAAAAACGATGCCAGGTTCTGTTCTGTGGCTACCAGATTGGAGCTTTTCTCTCCCGGCTTCATTCAGTTAATTGAGCTGTGCTGGAAGGTTCAGTAATTTATTCTATGGAGTCTTTCTGTGCAAACAATTCCAGGCTGAGGGAAAGAGACTTAGCTGAATCTCTTAAACACTTGAAATGCAGAATTTATGTTTGGAAAAGTGAGTCAGTGTCCTCAAATGTAATCAATAAAAGACAGTCTCCATCATCAGCTTTTCATTAACTGAGCTTAGAGTCGCCTCCTTTTATTGCTTTTTACATGTTTACAGTATCTCATTCTTTCCTTGATTCTGGATTTTCACACCATATGGCCACATCTTTAAGTCATTTTTCAGCTGCTCTATTAAATAGTAAAATGAGATTCAGAACAGATTTCTTTGATTTTAAAATAGCATTTTGGGTGTGTGACTTTTTTGTAAATAAAAAAAGAATTAAGGCACTCAAAAGCATGAAATTTCAGGTATTTCTACCCAGAGAGTGTAATATGTAGCTTTCTGCTTACTTAGAATAAATATATGTTTATCTCATGGAATTTCACCTGCTGTGTAAATGGATTCATTCATTCTGCATATTGAAATTCATTTCTACTTAAATAAGATTTAGCCTTCACTGTTGCTAATGAGCATAGATTGAAAATGAAATTGAAAGTATGTCTTTATAACTATTCAATATTATACTGTATTTCTCATTAGAAATGATTGCTATTGCTTATAAACATCCATACTGCATGTCAATAATGCTCTACTGCTGTAATTGTGGTGGTGATTCTATATTTGATCATATAAAAGGTGGGATTCTTTTATGTTTTACTTTTTTTCCTGGATTATTTAGTGGTCAGCTTGAGAAGCTGCAAAGGAGAGATTGTGACTGCCAACATTTGGATCTCACAGTTTAGAGTTGGTCAATGAGGGCTTAAGGCATATAGTCCTACAACTTAACACAGTTTACTTTGTAAAGGGTTACACATATTTCAAAGATGATTAAATATTTGCTACTTGTTTTCTGAGTCAGAAAGGACATTTTGGTGTAGATTGAATGGGAATTATTTTTTTAGGGATACTACTTAACAAAAGGAAACCATTGCATGAGCAAATTTTGTCATATGAGTAAATTTGCCATTGATCCAGACTTTAGCAGTAGGGACTGTGTCAGTCACAATTAATCAGCTTATGAGTATGGGATTCAGAATGTTCAATTATCCTTTAAAATCTGGACATCGACTTGAAGAAACGATTGGCCTACAGTTGGTTGTTTAAAGTTAAAACCAAGTGCACTCAACATCCAAAAGGTCAATAGTCTCTTAATTGTAATTCAATAAAGTCCATTTAAAATTGTGTACAATTTGTGAGTGTTATAAATACAGTTCACATATTTTTGACTTCAGTGACGGTACCGTTTGCTAGAGAAATATGCTTCAGTTGAGGATAAGTCCATTGAATGTGTGTATTTTGATAACTATCAATATTTTAAAGTTCATTACTTAATATGTACATAGGAAGATAGCAATTTGGAGTAACTATTCTAAATAACTCAGGTAAAATTCTGCTTTTTCTTGACCTATTCTGGCATTATTCATTGTTTTATTATCACCATGATGAACTTGCACAAAATGTTTAGGCAATAGTAACAATAAAGCAAAACCTTGTTTTTAATTCTTTTTAAAATTTTAAAATCAGAGTCACTTCTGCATGTTCTATTGTATTTTTTCGATAACATATATCTCTAGAAGACATAGTTGATATCTCCCAATCTGTTGTATATCATTTCTAGAATGTAAAGATTGTCTCTGAGGCCAAAATTAAGAGTCTGCTATCCTTTCCACATAGCAAAAATCATCACCTGTCAGCATGTACTAAGTATCTAAAACTTAGTGGTGGCAGAAAATGTTATAGACATGGTGCTTTTTACCTAAGAGCTTGAAATTAAGAGAGATAATAGCACTTACTGAAACAAGAAAAGCAAATATGGATGACAATGAGATATAGACAGTACATTGACAGATCAGAAAGACAAACATTTCTCAAAATATCCATTGTCATTTTCAGCTTGGAGGTCAGCACAGAGGGTCCCCCTGCTTGTATAATGAGATCCACTAGGAGTTTTGGAAGAAGTGCCAGCCTTCTGGTGTTTCCAGATCACTGCCTGGCAGGAAACAGTTTATTATTTTGAGAAAATTCCTTATTTAATAAATATTTGTTGATCTACTGTGTGCCAGTCAGGGTTATAAGAAACAGAGCTGTGAATAAGACAAAGTCCCTGTCCTTAGGGAGCTTGCTTTCTAGTGGCAGGAGACAGGCAGTTTACAAATAAAAAGAAATGAAAAAATGTTCATGTGATGTAAGTACCATGTCAAAATATAAAGAAGAATAAGGAGGACATTTTTGTAAGGTGTTGAGGAAAGCCCTCGTTAATAAGATGCCCTCTGAGCAGAAAGATAGAAAGAACCACGTGTTTGTATTGGGAGGACAGTGAGGTATCGAGGCTCAGCTGAAGAAACCTGCGATAACTCCTCTCTCTACCAACCCTGTATTCAACCAGCATGTCTGATCTAGCCTAACAAGTGAATAAAAGACAAATTACAAGATAACTCAGGTCAAAGAGTCTCTTATTCTCCAGTCAGTGCCATACTAGCAAAGTAATTTTATCAGCTACCACTTATTAAGTGCCTTGTACGTCAGGCATTGGGTTGGGCATTTTGCAGCGGTTCATGTCAAATTTTTATTATTTCCTTTTCTCTAATAGGGAAACTGATGCTTAACTGAAGTTAAATGACTTTCTCAGGCCCACATGGCTTTGAATGATGGAGCCAGAATCTGACCTTGGGTCAGTCTGACTCCAAAGTCCCCACATGTTGTCACCTCTTCAAGAGGGTAAGGTGTCTGGGAGGACAACAACATGAATGTACTGTTATTAGTAGTAGTAGTAGTAGTATTTGAGACAGGGTCTCACTCTGTCACCCAGGCTGGAGTGTAGTGGCGTAATCTTGGGTCACTGCAACCTCTGCCTCACTGGCTCAAGCAATTCTCCCATCTCAGCCTCCCAAGTAGCTGGGACTATAGTAGCATGCCACCAAGCCCAGCTAATTTTTTGTAGACATGAGGTTTCACTATGTTGCCCAGGCTGGTCTTGAATTCCTGGACTCAAGTGATCCACTTGCCTTAGTCTCCCAAAGTGTTGGGATTACAGGCATGAGCCACTGCACCTGGCCATGAATACATTATTATTAAAATATCCTCAGAAAGTGACAAATGTTAATGTTCTTAATTTAATGAGAATAGCTGAGTTGTTCTCCCGGAAAAGTCAAAATAAAAAATGGCTACCAGCCTCTGATTGGATTCACTGAAAGCTGCAAGGTTTTGTACCATAGAGAAGTAGAAACGTGGTTATTATCTAGTACATTCGGAATCTTTGGGCCACTGATCCACATAATCCATCACTCCTTTATTCCTTCAAGTGAGAAATACTTGCTTTGGCCACAATGCTTTCTTATTTTTAAACTTTTGTGTAGGAATGCTGGTTCTTCTATGCAAATATTGCCAGCCCACTATTATGAATAAAAACCACCCAGTTCCTTTCAGGAGCATTGGAAATATATTAAAAATTTTCTGGCTCTTAAATTTTCCACCAGTCTGTACTCAAATAGATAGTATTAATAAGATTAATATGCATTACTATTCATCCAGAATTATAAAATTTCAGGGTATCTGTATTTTCAGTGATGAAATTTAGAGTATTTCTATCCATCTAAGACACATCAGAGTCCACTAGGGTGCTGACTTATTTGAACATCAACATATGGAAAAGTGATCTTCAGCTGGGATAATTAGAAATGCAGCTTTTACTCTTTATGCCACCTCTTTCTACAACGTTTTGGTCCCACACTTTGAACTAACCTTGTGGAGAAAAAAATGATAATGAAGTGAAGTACACATATAATGAGTATCTGTTAAAATAATAGCTCTGGAAAGAAACTAAAGTTTAATGCAACACAGGAATTTTCCCTACTTTTTAGCGGATTCACATTACCTCTGGTCTTAGGTCGTGGCCTGGGTGGTTTTGAGTTCTTGATGTCAATGCCATATGTTTAAGGCGGAATATCAATCCGATAGCCATTTTCTTTACTCATGTGTACTATGCATTTATTGTTACACTGGGACTCAGCTTTTTTAAAAAATGAAAATGTCTATATCAAAAAATAGTCTTAGACTTTTCATTGTCTTGATCAAATCACGGTTAGTGTTGAAGAATGGATGATTTTGTGGTGAAAATTCATAAGGGAAAAATGTTTGTATAAATGGACTGCACCAAACTTCAAAATACTTTTATTCCTTTTTTGTTCTCCAGTTCGGTTTTGGTAGCCTTATTATGACACTTTATTGATGATGGGTAGTTATATATATTTTATGTTTCTTTTACTTGTTTCTTAAGTCTATTCTCAGGAAATATGAAACTAACTCTCAGAGGGTTTCTGTTGAGGACTAGACAAGAGTTATGCCTTGGATTATTTATCCTTTATTCACATCTCACCTACTTTATTATTTTTCTGATCTCATGTATTATTTCCATTTCCACTCATCTCATTATGTTTCTAAGGGAACTTTGGGTATAAAGATACTTGCAGGCAGTTAGAGATGTTAATTCCATATGTATAAGAGCAGCAATTAGCAACAAGAGCTGTTTCTAGTAGGAGGAAGGAACTTGGGTCCTTGTGGGGAGATGAAGAGAGATTCATTTCACCACTTTCCCAGAAGTATTTGGAGGCCGTTGTTTTTGTGTATATGCTCCCTAATCTATCCATTAAATAGAAATCAGAAAATTGTACATTTAATAACATATTTGACAATACAATGAGAATCTAGAGGGAAAAAAGATATGTTCCTTAATTTAACCAGTATTGATGGTTAAATTACTTATGTTTGGTACTAGCATATTTGGAAATTTAAAAAATAGCACCCACGGTTTCTGTTCAGGATCTTGCTTTGGATACAAAGGTTGCACATATGGAGTCATTAGAAAGCAATTGGAAGCAGTGCAGAGACACGAGGAGAGAAATCTCTATGCTGGGCATAAGTGGACTGTAGAGATAAGAAGTCATCAGAGGGAAATACAGTCAGTTTTGCAGGAAACACAGATTAGCGAGACAGGTGAGAATACTAAAGACTGAGGTAACATGGGCAAGGGCACAGAATGGGAAATGAGTGATGCGTGAGGGGGTAGTTGGTGGGCATGTATGTAGTCAGGCACGAAAGGTACAGAAATGACTGGACTTTGGTTTGGCCCTGTTTGCTCACAACCAAGCAGGGAGAAGAATATACAACCCCCTAAGTATAGTACCAGTGGTAAGGACAGAAGGGAAGAGCAAACAGTCCTCTGCTGGACAGAGTCCGGGAAGGATCATCAAAGGAGGATGTAATATTTGCAGGATGAGGCAGGGACTTTGGAAGGGTATAGCAGATTTGGTTGGATAGAAGTGAGATCTCTGGTGAGAAATAACCTTCAATGTACTTTAAAATCTAGTATCAATTATTTCTAAATTTACCAAAACACCTACTACTTTAGGAGACTTCATTGCGTAATTGCTTTGGGGCTTCATATTTCAAATATTTGTGAAATTTGAATCATTCAGGGTGATAGAAAATTATAATTTTCCAAAATTTCATCTCCCACCATTTGTTTTTTCTTTTCAACAAAATTTACTATGTTTTTTTGCAAATAAAATTGAATGGAAAAGGCAAAATTGAGGAAAAGGCAAAATTCATAGTGGAAAATACTCCATATTATTTATTTACATATTATTTTCTTCTAAAGGGGGTAACATAGCTAATTATTTTAGTACTGTTGTGGAAATTAGCTCATATAAGTGATGTAATTTATGAAAGGTGATATTGTATATAAATGTAGTATATACTATAGTGGTAGTATATACAAATAGGTATATACACATATGCATACATATATTTGAATGGGGCACATTGTATTTGCTTGTAGTCTCTCTTATGACTTTGTACTGCACCATCAAAAATTTTTCTTTATACTATTAGTCCTTTGGAAACACAGTTATCAAAGTAAACAAAAATACATGGCCTTGACTGCATAACATTATATGGATTTAACATAAATTTTATATTATGTACAATGACACTATTAAATGTGTTAATACAACACATAAAATGACCAATTCTCTTTAAATTTTAGTGTTTAGCATATTTGTTTTGATTGTACGTGTGGGAGCTGTGAGAACAGCTCTGCAAAAATACTTTGCAAGTTACCATAGTGACTAAATTGTAGTGCTTTATGATGTTGCCTTTCCCCTGGGTCTTAATTCAGTTGCATGCTTTTTAAATCATAATCTAATAGTTGACGTTTAAATTTTTCTATTTTTTAAAACTGTATACACAATATAGGTTTATAACTTTACTTAAATGTATAATTTGATTATATTACACATTCTTCAAGTAAAATATTACTTTTTCCTTTCTCTTTCTGCTGAGTTCCCATATCTCCTTTTTCTCCTTTTACTTCCCTCTCTCAGTGACCCATGTTGACAAATGGTATCTTTTATTTTTTTCTCTATTTTAATACAATTATATACAGGCCTACATATGTGTGTACAAAATAAAGGAGGATTTTGTAAGCAGGATTTCATGGAAATAGTTCTGAATTAATTGATATGTAATAGTTCCTATTTATTCCTTTTAATGGCTTCTTAATGTTTCATGTTGTAAATGGATCATAATTTATTTAATTACTTTGCTTCCATTTTTTGTTCTATGAATAATGCTTTAATAAACATCACGATACCTATGTCCACACTTGCCAGTGGTGTTTTTATGTCTGTGGGATAGGTTTGAAAAAGTGGAAAAGGGTCAAAGAGTATATTATATATTTTAAATTTTTGTAGAAATTGAAATTACCTTTTGAAAGAGCTGTAACACATCAAATTTATACCTGTATTTGTATCTTTATCACATGTGTCTGCCAGCAGTAGGAATTAAATATGATTCTCTTTAATTTTTGCCACTCAATTAAGTGTAAAGTAAAATTTCATTGTTACTATAATTTGCAGTTTCCCAACTATTAGTGAATTTGCTGGTTGACAGTTTGGATATGTTTAAAGAATATGTTTGTTGAAAAAATGTATTTATTTAAGAATTGCCTATTCATATCCTTGTCCATTTATTTGATTTTTATCCTTATCAAATTGTGAGATCTGTTTGTATATTACAAAGATACCTGTTTGTATATCAACTCTAATGCTTTTTTTTTTTTTTTTTGAGATGGAGTCTTGCTCTGTTGCCCAAGCTGGAGTACAGTGGCATGATCTTGGCTCACTGCAAACCTCCGCCTCCCGGATTCAAGCAATTCTTCTGCCTCAGCCTCCCTGGTAGCTGGGACTACAGGCGCACGCCACTATGCCCAGCTAATTTTTGTATTTTCAGTAGACACGGGATTTCACCATGTTGGCCAGGCTGGTCTCGAACTCCCAACCTCAGGTGATCTGCCCACCTCGGCTTCCCAAAGTGCTGGGATTACAGGCGTGAGCCACTGTATCCAGCTGCATTTTTTTTTTATAGCCACTGTGTCTCTTTTGCCTTTCAAGTGTCTTGTGCTATACAGAAATTTTAATTTTTTACATAGTCTTTCAAAAGTGTTTTAGTATAAAATTATCTAATTCTTTCTTTTCCCACCCTCATAAAAGCAAAACCTTGTCAAAATTCTAATCAAAATGACATTACATTTATATAACTGTCATTTTTAAATAAAATTAAGTATTCCAACCAAGAACCTGGTATATCCTTCCACTTGCCAGACCTTATTTTATGTCTTCAGTAGAGTTATGATCCTCTTTATGCAGGTCCTGTATCTTTCTTGGAAAATTTATTCCAAGTAAATATAATATTTTCCTGTTTTCCATCTCTAAGTACTTCTATGGAGAAAATATATTGATATTTAGATATTTATCTTATATCCAGCTACCTTGTCAATTTTATTTATTCTAAAGGTTTTTGTTTTTATTGTTTAAACTTGAATTTCTTGTGGGCTTCCTGGGCGTGGATTCATGTTACCAATGAAAAGAGGTAATTTTATATCTTCATTTCCAATTCTTATGCAAGCTATTTAATTTTCTCCAAAAATCAAGAGATAATATTAAATAATAATAAAGATACTGGGCTACTTGTTAAGTTCCTAATTTTAATTAAGGTGGTTGTGATGGTTTACCATTTAGGAAAATATATGTGCTTGCTTTTTCATAAATATTCTGTGTTATAAGTTGTGTTCTTCTATTACTATTATTTTTAATGTTTTTAAAATAGAGATGACTACTGAGTTATATCAAATAACATCTTGGCACTTATTAACATTTTCATTAATTATTCTCCCTTAATGTTTTGATGTAAGGGATTATGTTGATGTATTTGTTACTATTAAACCATCTTGCATTCCTGAAATAAACTACTCTTGGTTATATCATATTACTCCTTTGGGATTTTGCTGATGTTTTGCTTAGTATTTGTAGTATATTCACTGTAAGATTAATCTGTGGCTTGTTTTTTCGATTTTTGTGTTACCATCTTTCAAATGTTTTGGTGTAATTGTGGTAATATAAAGTAAATTCAAGAACTTTCACTTTTTTTCTAGAGTCTGGAATAATTTAAATAAGTTTACAACTATAACAGTTTGAAGATTGGATAAAATTACCCTAGTGACTTCTTTTATTTTCAAAATGATAGCTTTCTTCTATGGTAATTTCTATTCAAGTTTTCATTTGGGTAATTTTGGTGACTTATATTCAGCTATGAAATTATCCATTTATTCTAGATTTTCAAATTTGTTTTCTGTAGAGTTACACATATAATTCTCATAATTTTTAATCTCTTCTGTATCTGCATCTGCTATACATCCTATTGCTCTTATTTTTAGGATCTCTCCTTTATCCTTAATCAGTTTTCTGAGTCTTTTATTTTTTAAACATAATTTTATAATCTTTTCAAAGAAGGAAATTTTTATAATTTATTTATTCTTTCAGATTTGAGAGTCTATTTTATTAATTTCACCTTTTATTATTATTAATTCTTACTTCCTAGTTTCTTTAAGTTTATTTTGTGTTTATTATCCTAATTTTAAAGAGGGAATATTTAATTCTTTAATTTTTAGCCCTTTTTCTGTAATAGCAAACAATAAATTTTTCTCTGCAAAGACCTTGCTATATCTTATAGGATTTATTATCCAAACAGTTCCTAATTTCTCCTTTTATTTTACCCTCAGGGTTTACTTCAGGCTTTTTTAAGAGAGTGCTTTTAAATTTCCAAGTTGTTAAGATCATTTTGGTGACCCTTTTATTATTTACTTTTAATTTTATTCTACCGTGTTCATAGAATATGCTGTGCTAAAATATCTACTTAAAAAAAGATTTCCCTAGAATATTCTTCTTCTCTCTCTTTCAGCTAGAATGCAGATATGCCAGCCCCTGCTTCATGCCAAGGGCACAGATGCCTTTGGGGAGGGCAGAGGAACAAGATAGAAAGGACCTGGTCCCTGAATAGCCATATGGAAAAAATGGCGTCTTTATCAGGACTGCTCACTTAAGCACTATTTTGTGAAAGAAAAATAAGCTTACATCTTCTAATATTGTTTATGTTCTTTTTCTTACAGCATCTTAGCCCTTAATTCTACTCTTATAAGCTTTATCTGCAAGCTCATATTCACATTGCCTTCTCACGTTTTGGTTATTATTTTCAATGCAGAAATCCAGTTTCTGCATGGAATACAAGTCTGCAGTGCTTACAATTCCAATTTTGCATTTAGTGCTAATGACACTATCACCACAGGGATGCAGAACAAAATTACGTCCTCGGAAAAGTATGTGTTCATATACATTTCTGTATTTTGTATTATTACTTAAATATAAAATATTAAAATTGACTATCTGTGAATTTATACTCTGTTTCCTTCAATCTAAGATGCCATTGACTCTAGGATTACAGTCAAAAGATTGCAAATCATATAGTTGACATTTGTAATTTTTTCCCCACATAATGTCATTGTCTGTGACACCAAGAGCTGTGGCAATGTAGAATATTTTAAAAGAATGCTTCTCTCTTGTCTCTGAGATTTTCTTTCAAACCTCTGACATCAGTTCTGCAAGTTTTTATATTGCATGTATGTGGTAGGTAGAATATTGTCCCTCCCCCAAAAAGTGTCAATATCTTAATCCCGGGAACCTGTGAATACGTTAGCCTACGTGGGATAGAAAATTAAGGTTGCCAAGGCTTGGGGTGGCGGCTCATGCCTGTAATCCCAGCTCTGTTGGAGGCCAAGGCAAGTGGATTACTTGAGCCCAGGAGTTCGAGACCAGCCTGGCCATCAAGGTGAAACCTCGTCTCTACGTAAAGTACAAGAAGTTAGCTGGACGTGGCGGCGTGCGCCTGTAATCCCAGCTACTCAGGAAGCTGAGGCAGGAGAATTGCTTGAACCTGGAAGGTGAAGGTTGCAGTGAGCCGAGATCATGCCACTTGCACTCCAGCCTGGGCGACAGAATGAGACTCAAAAAAAAAAAAAAAAAAAAAAAAAAAAAAAGAAAAGAAAAAGAAAAGAAAATTAAGGTTGCCAATCAGCCAACCTTAAAATGTTAAGACTATCCTTGATTATCTGAGTGGGCCAAAGGAATCACAAGGTCCTTAAATGCAGAAAAGGGAGACAGAAAGGAGGTCAGAGTGATGCAATGTTAGAAGAATCCAGACTGCTGCTGCCGACTTTGAAGCTAGTAGAGGCCATAAGCCAGGGGAAGAGGGCAGCCTCTAAAAGCTGAAAAAGGCAAGGAAACAGATTCTTCCCTAGAACTCCCCTAGAACCACAGAAGAACGGAGCCCCAGCTGACACCTTGATTTTCACCCAATGAGACCCACTTCAGACTTTTGAACCCCAGAATTGTAAGATAACAAATTTGTGTTGTTCCAGGCACTAAGTTGGTGGCAATTTGTCACAGCAAGTTGCCATAGAAAATTAATACAATGTGCAGGCAGCGCCAGTGTTTCAACACTGACCGCCGGCTAACAGCAATTTGAAGACTCACCCTGATCTCAAAACTTTAAAATATGAAAAAAATATGTACTGTGAAATTGATGAAATATAGTAAATGTGTGTTAAATAGTGTCATAGGAAGAACCATTTAGAAATGGTAACAGTGGACTCAGATAGTCTTGTGTGATACTCAGAATCCAGTTAGACATCATTTTAATATCTGAAGTAATTGTGTCACTCCTAAATAAGAAAAATACGAAAAGAAAGTGGAATTCGATCAAGTTCAAAGGTTTTAGTAAGGGCTAGGCAGGAAAACAAGCAAATACCTTAAAAGCCAAAGAAATGTAAACCTCAGTCAAATGATGTGGCAACCTGGACTAAGTGACACCCCCTTTTAAGATTCTGAAGTCCCCATTGTATGTATAAACAGGGCTAAGTGACACCGCTTTCTAAAGTTCTGAAGTCCTATATATATGTATACACAGGGCTGGAGGTAGCCCAGACAGTGTTCATGCTTGTGGTCACTACACAACTCCACAATCAGGGGTGAACCCAAAGTTGTTTAGGACGGGGGTCCTCAACTGCCAGGCCACAGACAGGTACTGGTCCACGGCCTGTTAGGAACCGGGGCGCACCGCAGGAGGTGAGCAGCAGGCGGGCAAGCCGAGCATTACTGCCTGAGCTCCACTTTCTGTCAGAGCGGCAGCAGCATTAGATTCTAATAGGAGCACAAACTCTGTTGTGAACTGCACATGTAGGGGATATAGGTTGTGTGCTCCTATGATAATCTAGCTAATAGTTTCATCCCGAAACCATCCCCCCTGCCATCTGCCATCCATGGAAAAATTGTCTTCCACAAAACTGGTCCCTGGGGCCAAAAAGTTTGGGGACCACTGGTTTAGGACATCGTCGTTCTGTTGGTGACTAAACAACATTAAATTCAATCAAGTGAAACAGGCATGGTGGTGCACACCTGTAGTCTCAGGGAGGACCTGTACTTGGGAGGCTGAGGTGAGAGGATCACTTGACCTCTGGAGTTTAAGACTAACTTGGGCAACAGTGAGACCCTGTTTCTAAAAGCCAAAAAAATTCAATCATGTGACTTGCTGCCAATAATAACTAAAACTTAATAAAAACGTATTTTGAAATAATATCTACACGTTACAAGTAAAAAGGACTACAACTTAAGAATTTGGAAGAGTTTAGAGACCTTGACAGAAAGAAAGGTATGTGATGATATATGACATTTCATATCCCCCATGTATGAGATCATGAAAACACTCAAGAATATGTCCAACCAAACAGTGAACAGAACAGAGCAGATAACTCAAGTTAGGGACGATGAAAGAGCAAACAGCGTGAGCAACAGACCTTGTCACTTCATTATATAGCTGGGAAATCCTAATTCTTAGTTTCAGGGGAATAGGATTAAATACTCTTACTGTTTTTGTTAAATGAATCTCAAACTTCCCCAGCAATTTGAGTTAAGTGGGCATGTGTTCTGTGTGTTTTAAGTGTTCTCAGGCTACCACTCCCACTTTGATAGAGTCATGAATGCTGTGGGGTACCCTTAGGCCCCTTTTCTAGAAGACCCTGTTTCCCCAACTCTTGGAAGAGTTACTTGCTGATAACTCACAGATGAGTTTCTCCCCAGGAACTGTACCCAGTCAGAGAGCTGCCTTACCCAGGCCACACCTCCTTCCTGGGGAGAGCCCACATCAATGACTGGCTGATGTATGGTACAAAGTCCTGCCTGCAAGTCTGAGGGAGCGTCCCAGCTCCAACAGCTCCCAGTGAGACTGAGTGAGGCCTTCATAGCAAATACATGGCACTGAAACTTCTCCCTCTGCCCAATATTGCTTCCCTCACCCCTGACAGGTTTGTTTTTGAGAGTCCTCCCCAATAAACCTCTAGCACACAAATCTCAGAGCCTCAGAGTCTGTTTTCCAAGGAACACAGTCTACAACAGGGATTTTAAAGCTGAATCCCATGGCATAGGTTGGCAGCAAGGACGCCCATCATTGGTGTGAGATAGAGCACTGATAGCCCCTAGCATACAGTCTTAGCACAATTCCTAATCTTTACCTGGTGCTGAGGAGGGATTACACGTAGGTAGACCAGAATGCCCTGCTGGAGGAGTATCTCAGGCGTTTGAGAGTAGTAATTACAAGGACTTTGGAATCAGATTGCTGTTGCTTGGAGCCAGACAAGCTTGGGGATAATCACCAAGAAGTCCTACTTGGTAGCATATAAAGACTCTTTCATCTCCTATAAATGGAGGGTAGAAAAAGCTGAGGTTCAGGTTCCAAACTTAATTGTAAGGGTAGTGAGCCATCAAGGAAGATTAAATTTTTGACCCTAAGTGGTTGGCTACCCTGAGGTTAGGGCCTCAATTCAGAACGGGAACCTGAGAATTGAAATAGGGACATGTGGAATGATGCACTTGTCATCCTGAATCTTGAATCCCCAAATTCTTCTGAACTCTCCAGGTTCACTCCTCCCCATCAAAAGCTAGCATTGTAGCATGGTTGAACATGATACAAAATCCTCCCTTTTTTCAGCACAGAAAGACCACACTCAGAAGGTACCACACCTGGCTGCATGGCTTTAGACCGGTAACTCACATGATGAACGATGTAAGGTGTCTAGAGAATTGCTGGGCCTGCTGAAGGAGGAGGAGAATTGTGTCCTGAAGGTGCTGCTAGACCCACCTAACATGGCTAGGCAGGAGCCAGGAGAGGCCATATAGGACAGGAGCCTGAAAGTGCTGGTGTGATGACGGTGGAACATAAATCTGGATAAGCGAGAATTTATTGATACGAGCACTCTTCTGATATATAGGATTTAAAACCCTGACAGGGTCCCAGAAGATGGTGCTAATACCTAAGCTCTAGGAAGCTTGGAGATAATGATGGCCCATACCATGTAACATTGAAATATTAGAATTATGATGGCCAATGATTGAAGGGTGGATCAAAAGATCCAAAGATGTATATGAGAACTTATTAATATTGGTGTCATTAAAGTTGGTATACAACCCCCCACTGCTAAATTTGACTGACTTAAAAAAAAAAAAGAGAAAAGACCCAGCGATGTAGTCATACTAAAGTAGATATTCTACATAGGGCCAGAAAACTCACCAGCCAACTATGTTATGTGGGCTTGGAGAATACTTGTTTATTGTATAATGAGAAAAGTACTAGTAACAGAGGCCATGGCCTTGCAGTAAAGCTTAGTGGCATCTTCTATTGTCTAGGGCTGACAGTAGGCAATGCTGCTTCAGAACCAGGCTCCCTGATGGCCCTGTATGATAGAAGCAGAGCAGGCACAATTATCATCATGTGTAGCAAGTCAAAGTGATATCCAAGAGTGTGAAACCTACAGAAATCTGTAGAGATGGGCAGTCAGCAAGAGGGTTGCTTATTCTATACAATCAAAAGAACTCAAGAATGGATGACAGTATGTTAAGGATGACCATCCAAAAAAGTCATAGTCCTTTGTCTAATTTATAGAACCGAGTTTTTAGACATGGAAGCCACTGACTGAAGGAGAGGTTGGATCTGAAGGATGAAGGACCCTGCAAAATCATGAATGACTATAGTATACAGTTATGAAACAATGATGGAAGAGGAAGTCCCAGACATTTTGAGGACTGTTGAATAGAAGTCATGGGCTGGAAACCGAGATAGAAACTTGCTGTTTTAATACGGCCCCCTCTTAGGAGGATATATGGAGGCCGGGTGAGAAATGGAAGAGTTCTGGTTCAGGTCCACCAGTCCCACAGACCTCCAGTGAGCATCTCTCTAGTCCCTCAGTGTATTATTGGAGTGAACATAACTGCCAATTGGTAGAACCCCACATTGAATCTCAGGACTATAGTTTAAGAACCTTCACATAAGAGAAGCTACATGGAATCCTTTGAAACTTTCCCCTCAATCAAAATAGTAAATTGAAAAGAGTCACAAAAGAACATAATGGGGTGATGGAAATGTTCTATATTTTGATTGCGGTGGTACTGATTACATTGATTCATACATTTGTCAAAAAGTCATCAAACTATGCACTCAAAATGAGTGCATTTTATTGTATGTAAATTATTCCTCAATAAAGTTTATTAAAAATATCATTTTGCCTGAGCGTGACAGACATTGAAGAAGTAAAGAAATCATATCTCTATTTAATTCAATAGTCAGCCTCCTGAAAAATCCAAATGGATCCTGGAGCATGAGAGTGAACTATCACAAATTCACAAATAGGGGTCCCAGTTGTAGCTCTTCTGCCAGTTGTGCTGTCTTTGACAGAGCAAGTTAACAACACCTCACAAAGGCCGGGCACGGTGGCTGACGCCTGTAATCCCAGCACTTTGGGAGGCCGAGGCGGCAGGATCACAATGTCAGGAGATCAAGAACATCCTGGCTAACACGGTGAAATCTCGTCTCTACTAAAAATACAAAAAAGAAATTAGCCGGGTGTGGTGGCGGGTGCCTGTAGTCTCAGCTACTCGGGAGACTGAGGCAGGAGAATGGCATGAACCCAGGAGGCGGAGCTTGCAGTGAACCAAGATGGC
Source organism: Rhinopithecus bieti (assembly GCF_001698545.2). Lineage (NCBI taxonomy): Eukaryota > Metazoa > Chordata > Mammalia > Primates > Cercopithecidae > Rhinopithecus > Rhinopithecus bieti. Next base: position 1,757,373 of record NW_016819479.1, on the reverse strand, counting down.
ACCACTGCATGCTAGCTTAGGCGACAGAGCGAGACTCCATCTTAAAAAAAAAAAGAAAAAGAAAAAAAACTTTTTTTTTTATACCACAAACATGGTATGTGACCTTTTGTCTGATAAATATGTATTCTATCTCCTTCCACAGGAAAGAGAATCAGATATAGCTCACAAGTTTTGGAGTGAACAACAGAATGTATGGTCTTTCTCTAGGGCTATATTAATCTTCCCATCGTCTGCCATTCTGTAGTTCTGAAGAGATATGAACTGCCTAGATATTCTACAGAATATCTTACTAGTCTATTGTATCAATCTATTGTGACATTGTGCTAATTGGATTGGATGAAAGAGAAGCACCAAGTAGGTTCGAGGCTCCAGAAAGTGGAAATAATGCCTATAGATGATTCAGGAGCCTATTAAATTAGTAAGTTTTATACGGCTTCTCTGGTTTGGGGGATGACCTCCAAGGTAAGGGAAATGTTATTACATCATATAGTTCTGTCAGTAGGAAGGAAGAACAGTGCCTGAGGAGCTGCTTCAGATTTTGGTGGTAGCATATTCCACACTTGAGAATATCGCTCTTAGAGAAGAATAAATATGTGCATATAGGTAATGGTTTATATCCCAACTGTTTGGTCAAATGCCTGGAGGGAGAAATACTGGCTAACCAAAGACAAGGAGGTCTGAGCAAGAGATATGATGGACCCATGGGAGTGAACGTGAAGTAAGAGAACCTTGAATATCATGTGAATATCTATGTGGAAGGAGAAAGTCATTAGCCAGCCTCTGATACCAGTCACTCGGTGCTGGCACAATGGGCATGTGAATGGAGTATGCTGTGGCAAAGATTGTGTGCTTCCTGTCTCTATAATTCTAGACTTTATGGGGTAGACATCTTGGTTCCTTAGAGGAAGAGCACTTCCACGAAGGGCCACAAGAGACCAGCAGGCCCAGAGAGAAGTGACTCTTCTGGCAGGGACCAGGAAAGGGCAGAGGAGCTGGTACTTAATGGTGACAGTGGAGAATGTATTTGGTACCAAGGCAATTTGCTGTGGCATCTCTTGGTATTCCCCTGCCCACTTGTGATATCAAATAGACAAGTGCCTCAGCCATGCCCTAAGCTAGGGCTCAGAACCTCCAAAAATGAGGGTGTGTGCTACTTTGCAAAGCTGTCTAGATCAGCAGAAGTGCTACCTAGGAACAAAGGGAACCTGGATTAGGTAATAGAGGAAGAGATGGGCTGGTTTTGAGACCAGATGCAGAAGCAGGAAGAGAAGCATGGCAATAGTTTTCATCTTTACTTTTTTTTCAGGAAGAGACGAGTAAGAATCCTGGAGAAACTGATCCCAGAACTTGTTACATGAAGTCCATGGGGGTGAATGGCCTAAGGGTGGACTGAGGTATGGGGCGCTGCCAGATTCCCATCAGCAGGAGGGACTCATTCCACAGTCCGCTAGGAGTGCTGGCAGAACACAGCTCTCAACAGAGTCCCTCCCCAGGATTTGCCCTTGGTCAAGTTCTTCTGTGAGGCAGGCAGCATCTAATGGGGGACTCAGGGATATAAGGGCCCAGCAGTCCCTTGCCCCATCCTAGCGAGGTGGGCCATCCGGGTTCCAGAGGTCCCTGTAGAGCTGGATACGGTCTTTGCTATTGGCTGCATCCTAGTTCAGTTTCTCTGTCCAGTCCTGCTTCCTTCACCCCACAGGCACTCCTGAGAGCACCTTCTGCACACCAATCTTAACCACAGTCTGTTCTCCAGGCAACTCCATGGATTGCTATTTTTCTTGCTTTTTATTTCATCAGGGCTAGCTGTTAGCACATGATAATAGGTGGTACTTTTGCAGGTAGTCTCACTTTTGCAGGCTGTGGTCCTCTGCTGAGGCCCCTGGAAGAAGCCCTCAGTTGTCTTGCCTGTTTGTTCTTTCAGAGTCAAGGAGGATACAGTCTGGCTGTTGAACTCCTCTTAGGAGTGAGGACAACCCAGTACACTTAGGACTGATGTCACCATCTCCATCTCAAGCACATTTGCTGGAGGCTGATGTCACCCTTCTCACTACAGTTCCCTGCCCCTACCTGGGGTACACAAACCACACTGGGCCATGGGTTTTCAGGTTTGATTGTCCTTGTGTTGTTGCTCCAGAACCCCTGACATTGTTCTCCAAGATTGGTGCAATCCCTGGAGACACATTGCTTTTTTGCAAGGGTTCTCTCCTCTAAGAGTGCAAGGGAGCCCTTTGGTTCAAGAGAGGCAAATGGATTGAAATAATGAGTGCACATGTGGAAGGTGGAGGGGGAGCTGCGTTCAGGTTACTGTGTTCCCAGAATCCTCTCTTATTTTCAGTCTTCCGTTTTGCTTTCTGTTTCCCCATTCGCTCTTGAGATGACTTGTTTGTGTGCTGATTAGTTTGTGTGCTGATCTTCTATATGAAATAATTGTCAGGTCTAGGTAACTGGCAAGGACACTTAAACAATTGGTCCAGTAAATTTGGGAAGTTTAGCTTCCTTGGTACGGTGGATAACTCTTCTAGAATATGTTTCGCTTCAACTTTATAGTTCTAGTTAAAATTTTATTTGAGCAAATATCAATAAAGTCTTTTGCCCAGCCAATAGAGCCAATTTATAAGAAATATTGTCTATGTATAGTTTGAATATAGTAGTGGATATTTCATTTGGATTTTTCTTTACTTACATAATAAGGAAAACAGGACTTTTAAGTCTTTATTTTACCTCCAATTTTTGCATTTCAGAACTTGGAGAGGTACATTTTAAGACTGAGCAAATCTATCAATTATAATCTGATGGAAAAAGATATGACTGAGTGTTCCGCCTTAGCAAGAAAGTTCTTGTGATTACTTATTTGGTACTCATGTCCACTGAGAAAGCCTTTCCTGGGCTATTTATTACTCATGTGCTTTATAGAGCATTACAGTCAGTAAATATCCTTTGCCTGTCACAAGAATTTGCAATTATACTAGAATGTCATCATTTCAGGAAACTATAAAGCAATGAACATGTTTATTTTCAGCCACAAAGGGAAAAAATATCCTGAGAACCACATTCTCTTGGCAGTTTGAGGCATTTATTAGAAAATCTGTAATTTCTTTTTGTAATCCCACACTCAGTGGCCATATCCTTTAATGGAGGTATGTCAAGTCAGCAGAATTATATGGTACATTCTAAACTTGCTTTGCTGGGAAAATAGGACCCATGGCTTAATTTATAGGCTTGTTGAGCTCACCACCCTGCTGGCTCCCTAGAAGGAGGAGTTAAAGTCTCCTAATGGCTTAAAGGGGCCGAAAGTGCTCTCAGGTGCCCTCAGACCCTTGGAATGGTGGGCACCGAATTTCGACATTTTCATTTTACCTTAAGGAATGTGTTCTCTGCAAAATTAGATGACTTCAGGGATTTCTATGTAATTCCACTGAGTAGAGATTGTCACTATTTTTTCTGTGTTTCTACCATGTTCCCAGTTTTTTATTCCACAGTACCTAGAAATATTCTGGCTTTTAGGTGTTTGCTCCTTCAAATGTGCTTTCAGGATGGAGAGAACAAAAATCATCGAGGTGTTAGCGAGATAATGCCTAGTTCTGCTCTCGACCTAAATATGTATCAGCTGGCCACATTTTGCTTGCTGGCTGTGATCTCCTGAATTATTCTTCTTTGTGTACGGTGATAGCTTCAATTGGGACCAGACTTCCTGTTTTGGATTCCAGATTGAATGTTTTGGACCTCCTGTTTAAGTGGCAGGTGTCTGTGGTCAAACATGCTTTGGTTAATGTTTCTTCCTCTTGGTTCTCTACTTCTATCACTATATTTTTTAATTCATTAAATGGAGTGAAATCCACATTTTCTTTTGAAACAGAGCCTGATTGTATTTTTTACATCCTTTAAGCTGCACCCCTTCTTCTTGCCCTTGTGCCCACATTTAGACATGCAGGATAAGAAAGCCTGCCTGCTCCCTCCTTTGGTGCTGGAGGGAGGTTCAGGCCACATGAACCTCTGCCATGAGTGGGAACGTTCCACCCCCTTGTCAGCCAAATACCCCTAAGCAGCCTCTTTCCCAAGCTCTCTCAAACCATTTTTGGGTGTGCTTTAGAGTCCCCCTTTTCCCCACAGAAAGCCTCATTATGTGAATGTGATAGTTAATTTTATGTGTCAGCTTGGCCATAATACCCAAATATTTGGTCAAACATTCTTCTAGTTGTTTCTGTGAAGGTATTTTTATGGTGAGATTAATATTTACACCAGCCAACTTTAAGTAAAGCAGATGACCCTCCATAGTTTGGGTGGGCCTCATCCAGTCAGTTGAAGACTTTAACAGAAAAAGACTGACTTCCCTTAGAGAAAAGAAAATCCTGCTAACAAACCACCTTCAGATGTGAGCTGCAGCATCGACTGTTCCCTGGGTCTCCAGCCTACTGGGTGACTCTGCAGAGTTTGGATTTTCTAGCTTCCACAATTCTCCTAGCGAATTTCTTTTCTTTTCTCTTCTCTTTTCTTTTTTCTTTTCTTTTAATTTCCTTTCTTTCATTCTTTCTTTCGAAATGGAGTCTTGCTCTGTCACCCAGGCTGGAGTGCAGCAATGTGATCTCAGCTTGCTGCAACCTCCGCCTCCCGGGTTCAAAAGATTCTCCTGCCTCAGCCTCCCAAGTGACTGGGATTACAGGTGCATGCCACGGCACCTGGCTAATTTTTGTATTTTTAGTAGAGATGGGGTTTCACCATGTTGGCCAGGCTAGTCTCGAACTCCTGACCTCTGGTGATCCACCTGCCTTGACCTCCCAAAGTGCTGGGATTACAGGGGTGAGCCACTATACCTGGCCTCAATACACACACACACACACACACACATATACACATCTGTGTGTGTGTGTATATATATACACACACATCTTATTCATTCTGTTTCTCTGGAGTATACTAATACCGTGATTAACAAACTTTTCTGTACCTTTTTAGTGTTGTGTGTGGAATCATCAATCTTAATATCTGAACCCCAGTTTGGGTGGGGTCATAGAGTGTCTGCCACACCTTCAGTTTTAGCATATTTTGCTTTCACCTGCCAACCATCCCTTGCACAGTTGACTTAGGGGTTGTGTGCAGTTTTGGTAATGTGAGATGCAGAGGAGGACCCAAGTTGTACCTTTGATGCCAAGATGTTTAGTTAAATCCCATACTTGTGCAGGCCACTTTCAGTGCTGGACTAGATATGTCATTGGATAAAACACAGCATCCCTGCCATTTGTCATGGGACATAGGCTGTTAGAATGATGAATTGGCAACACGAGTGCAGTAGAGTAGTGTGATTAAAACTGAGATGGATGTTGTGAGGTGTTTTTTGGGGGATGTATGTGAGCCTTAGCTGAATTGCTGGAGCTAGATGTCAGACATCTGTTCCCTTGTTCTCATTATATGACAGATATGGCCCTGAAACCTAAGATTCTTTGGGCAACATCAGTTTCTGGCTTTCCTATCTTAGGATTCCAAGAGGCCATGGCCACTTAAAAGGAGATTCTGGCCAAGGCAGGCGGATCATGAGGTCAGGAGTTCGAGACCAGCCTGGCCAATATCGTGAAACCCTGTCTCTACTAAAATTACAAAAATTAGCCAGGCGTGGTGGTGAGCACCTGTAGTCCCAGCTACTTGGGAGGTTGAGGTGGGAGAATGGTGTGAACCTGGGAGACACAACTTGCAGTGAGCCAAGATCGTGCCACTGCACTCCAGCCTGGGCAACAGAGTGAGACTCTTGTCTCAGAACAAAAAGGAGATCCTGCTACTGTACCAGCCTGCTCTGAGCCCTGGTTTCTTTATAAACTGGAAATGATCCTTATTTCATTGAGTGGTTGTGAGGGACAAATGAAGAAACATATGCAAGAGATTAGTACCGAGCCTGGTACCTATAAGGTCCTCAAGAGGTACTCATTTCATTCGCTTTCTCTTTCTTTTTTCCTTCTTAAGTTCCTTTCTTTATGTTCTAAACTAGGTTGCAGGAAGAGGGGGAACAGTGGAGAACGAGTAGATATTACTCAGTGCTACCATTATTAGCAGCAGCTGGGAACATGTGCATGGATATCTGGAGAAGAAAAAGGAAGAATGGAGTCACTGACTCAAATCTAAGCCACTGATTTCCCGAGCTGCAGGAATGTTGGTGACTGAAACTGTGCAGCTGAGTCCCCCACAGGAAATTGCTCCTGGCCTTAACGGAGTTGCTTCCCTCAAGTTTTCATCAATTCCCAGGGAAATGACTGGTCAGTGTAAGGAAACAAAGGCCAGCCTCCTTGCCTCAATTTGGGCCAACTCTGATGGGCCGTTACATTTGAAGACCATCTCAAGAAGTCCATGGGGGATTGGCTGAGTCTGCTACAATAACATTGTTTTCAACTTTTCCTTCTGCTTAATATGCCTGGCTTCACTCCCTCACACATATCACTCCTGAGCATTCTCGAATAAACGTTCTCCAAAACGGGGTTGCAGGCTCAGAATCTAATCACCAAAACATTTGGTGTCAGGAGTGGTTGGAGAATGCAGACAATCAATGTGATTTTGGAGCCGCATTACTTGCTGGCCAGCTGGCAATATGGAAATTATTGCTGGCGCCAGGTGAAACATGGAAGATCCTAGCATTCTATAGCACTGAAACTATTATAACTTTATAAGTGGTGAACAGGGATGGGATAGCAGTAGAAGGAATGCACTGAAATATTTCAGGGTTTGTTAGATTCTGAAGGGACGGGTACTGATGAGGATGGCGGAATTGAATGGCTGTTGTGGACTGCAATCTCATGCCCTGGAGAAAGACAGTGAATGCCTTTGAGTCAGTAATCAGTAATTTAAGAGATACTGTGAATGTCAGAGGAACTCTTTAGGAACATATAAAGAGATTCTTATCTCTATGATCAAGGACAGAAAAACCCGAGGGTCAGTTCTAGGCCATAATTTTCAGGATGGCAAAGCTCCATAGAAGGTTGAAGTCTCAGCTCCAAAAAGTCTATCATGTCAAGGCCATGCCCTGGTTGGGAGTCTTAGAAAGGGGATACCTGAGTGGGTGCACTAAAAAAACCCTTAAAATCCCTTTTGCCTGGAACTCTCTGAGCAGGTAAATGTTCAAGGCTAGCATGCCCACCCCATAAGGCCTCCACCATTTAAATCTGTGGACGCCGATGCTTTTTAAGACAACATGTACCCCTCAGGAATTACCTCCACCACCCCTCCTGGCCTAGTATGAGACAAATAGAGTCAATTCCAACATAATCTGTCCAGGAAAGAGGGAGCCTGCTAAGGGAGGAAAGGCACAATTTTATAAATGAGCTGTGAGACCTGGCCACATAATCCATATGGGACTGGAGCCTGAAGATGATGAATTTGTAGGGCAGAGCATGAGATTGGATAAGGGAGAGCATATTGATAGTGGACCACTGTCCTAGTCTACAGTATTTAATGCCCTGACAAAAACGCTGGTTGCATTTGCACCTTCTAACGCATGGCTAGGATGGCTCTTGGAAGACTGTAGAAGGTTATGAACCACGCTAAATAGAAAAGCCAAAACTTGTGTGTGGAAGATGGGAGAAAAGGACCAAAAGGCCCCAAGGATGAGTACATTCAAGAATGGATGTATTACAAAACATTGCAAACGCTCCCAGATGACTACATTCCAGGGATAGGACAGAAGGCACTCTATTGACTAAAGTGATATGAAATTCATCACTCAGAGAGGGACCAGCATCACTGAGAACTTCAGTGGTGGCTTTCCTCTATAAGCCAGGGACCTGCTGCTAGAGAACTGGGCTCCCTCACTACAATGGGGATGATGGGATCCTGAAATCATAGAGGCCAGATGGTGGTGCTTAACATCAGAAGCGAGATGCAATGTAATTATCATAATGAGCAGCAATGTCATAATAGTACTTGGGGGGATGTGACCCACAAAGAGTCACGGAGATGGTTTATTGGACATAGCAAGATAGATGGACAGTCATCAAGGGAATCACTCAATCTATACAATTAAAAGAAGTCAAGGAGGCTAAGTGCAGGCATCCTTCTAAAGAATCACAGTCCGTTATCAGTGTCTGGACATGAGCCACTTCTCAGAGTGGATGCCATTGACTGAGGGAGAGGCCAGATCTCCAGAAGGAAGGACCTGCAAAATTATGGCAAATATATATGACAATGACTCCTACAGATTTTCCCCAGAGGGACCTATGGCCATTTATTCAGGTAACATTACAATGGGGAAAGAGTAGTACTCAGACACTCGTGAGTACTTCTGGATACTGATACCTAAGGAGCTAAAGGGTTATTGTGACCCTCTCAATAAGAGTAGGGGTAGATGGGGAATGGTAATAAAATGGAGTCCAAGCCCAGGCCTGACTCTTAGTGTATATTTGTGTATATGCATATATGTATAGTTGGGATATATATGCCAATAGCTAGTGAAACTCTCAACATTGATCCTTTGGCTTGAGAGTAAAGAGTTATCATAATGGGAAGGCATTTGAAACTGTCCCCACCCCTATTACAACAAGATACTAAATAAAAGGCAATGTTTTGTTTAGGGGAAATGGCAGCAATTAATACCAGCCTTACAGGGGTAGTGAGCCTCATCATATCCCCATTAAATTAATAAGTTTCTGGCTGAACAAAAAAGACAGAAAAACCACAAACAAAACAGGTTAACAGTGGACTTCTGCCAACTCAAGCAGGTAGTAGCTCCACTTGCAATTACTGCACCAGAGTAGTATCTTACCCAGCCAATGAACACAGCTAATTATTAATACAAGGTGTGTGGCTACAGATCTGGCAAATGTGCTCTTTCCCATCTTTCTCAGAAAGGAGGAGCGGAAGTGGTTTACATTCACATAGAACAGACAACACAATACGTTTAATGTCTTATCTTGAGGCTATGTTAACTCTTCCTTTTCTGTGATAATATAATCTGAAGGGACCCGAATCATCTTAATGTCCTGAACATCATCACATTGATCCATTATATTGATGGCATTGTGTTCATTAGACTGCATGACCAAGAAGGGGCAGATGTACTGGAGGCCTTGGTAAGACACATGTGCTTCAGAGGGTGGGAGATAAACCCCCCGATGATTCAGAGTGTGGGGTCATGGGGAGGATTAGGGCTACTGTGTAGATATAGAGCATACTGACATTTACTTAACCCCTACTATATGTCATACCTTGGAAATGTGTCCCCTGCTTTTTGGGACCCTGACAGAGAAAACAAGAGTTAAGTGCTCAGAAAGAGGAAGCCCAACGTGTCACAAGATGATTTCAATTAAGGCAGTTTTCTCCCTTATCTGCAGTTTTGTTTTCCAAAGTTTTGGTTACCGTTAGTCAATGGTGGTGCAAGAACATTAGATGGAAAGTTCCAGAGATAAACAATTTGTAAGTTTTAAGTTGCATGCTACTCTAAGTAGCGTGATAAAATCTCCTGCTATCCTGCTTTGTCCTGCTCCAGATGTGATTCATCCCTTTGTCCAGCACATCCACACTGTCTATGGCACACGCTCATTAGTCACTTAGAAGACACGTTGGTTATCAGATTGACTCTCACAGTATCGCAGTGTTTGTGTTTAAAAACCCTTATTCTGCTTAATAATGGCCCCAAAGTGTAAGAGTAGTGATGCTGGCATATTGTTATAATTGTTCTGTTTTATTATTAGTTACTGCTGTTGGTCTCTCACTGTATCTAATTTATAAATTAAACTTTATCATGGGTATGCATATATAGGATAAAACATAGTGTATACAGACCTCGGTACTATTAGAAGATTCAGGCATCCACTGGAGTCTTGGAACATATCTCCCATGGATAAGAGGGGAACTAGTACATTCTAATTCTACTGCTTTAATTGTAGGTAGTATTCTCTTAAAATCTAAATGACATACAATGCCAGTTCTCTACAAGAAAATCAGAACGTTGCTTGCTGTCATTGGGTGGTATGGAAATGATCTTTTTCCTAGAGTTTATAAAGAATCTTTTATTTAATGAGCTAAATGACCATGCATAATACATTTAAATTATGACATACTTTTCCCATTTACCATTTGCTTTTGTTCTTTTATACCATAAGAAATTAATGAGGCTGAGAATCTTAAACTGTGTTTTATGTATTTAAAATAATTATGATTAAGGGTCTTTTACACATGTGTATTTATCATGAATTCTTGTTCAAAGAACTATTTTTTATGGTTCAAGAAGCAAAATTAATTTAAATTGGCAGCTAATGCACAGTTCTCAATTCCATGAGTCAACTGGATACTGCTGACATTTTTGTATGGAGTCTCCTTTAATGTAATAAAAAGTACGCCACTAAATGGTGTCTGGTATGAGAAGGGGTAGAACACTCATTGCCTGAAACCCACATGGTGATGTTCTGGGTCATATCATGAGCCATAGGTAGCACTCCATTGGCTTCATGTTCTCTATTGTCTTACAGTTGACTCATAGTGATAATGGAATGGTGTAATCAGTTGCTCATTTTTACATTCATATGTTGCAAAACTAAGGTGGCTAATCCATGAATGCACATGCTTGTCATTCTCTATAAGAGTAGGAAATAAAATTCATTATTGCATGCTCAGAATCCCTAACATAAGCCAGTAAAAGCATTACAAGGAAGTTGCCTTCAGTGCCGTATACATGTACTGTGAGCTTGCATTTGGTCTGAGTATTCAGGACTGCAGGGCTCAGCATATAACAGGGCTGGACTCCTCAGCAGAGTAAGAGCTTACGGCTCTGTGCAGCTCTGTCTGTGCATCTGCTGGCAGCCAGGTGCTCCTTGTAGGACAGAGTATGTAATTATGAATATTTTAAATGTGGGTAGTTGATCCCTTTTCTATTCAGCATGTAGCTATGAGTGAAGTGGCAGACAATGACCAGAATACTCTTTGTGTTCGCCTGAATTTATCAGAGAATATTGAAGTAAAGAGCCAAAGGGCTCTATTCTCCCTTCCCAGATATACAGGGAAGAACAGAATTCAGTCTTTGTCTGGGTGGTTAATTTTTAAAATGATATGTGAAGGATAATGCATGAATGACTAACAGCCCTAGGGGGCTCAAGAAAATTGTATTTCAGCAGGAGGAACAAATATATGCTGTTTTGAAGTGGAAGGGCTATACTAAGAATTCAGATATGAAGAAGTATATTTTTGATAAGAAGATATTGAGACACAAAAAACCGGTATCAGAGGCAGCAAGGAATGTAATAAAAATATTCTGGCTTTGAGCCCCAGATGTGCCACTCGCTGACTATGCGATGTTGGACTTTAAGTCATCTCTCCAAGCCTCAGTTTTCTCATCACCACAATTGGGAGATTAGGCCAGATTATCTCCCTAATTCCTTCTTAGTTGACTTATCTGTGATCCTGTGACACACTCTCTTAAGGTAAATGTGCACTCACACCTCTTTTCAAGGTGTTATCGCTAGGGATTGACTGTTCCAGCTCAAGAATGACTTTTGTTGAGTGCCTAATGCTGAGCCAACACAGGATCAAGCAATAAGGGTATAAGCAAAAAAAAATTATCAACTGTACTGGTGGTGCTGAGATGAAGAAAAGGCCTGAAACGGGACAAATTGGGAGTTGTGGAGTACGAACTTAGAGAACATTAGACGGGAGATGTCAATGTAGATGCACAAGCATGAGGGTGAGTTTGAACACAACTGTGAGCTGAGCTTTAGAGGATAGATAGGATTTGGGTAGATTAAAAAAAAAAAAAAGACAGAATGGATCATTCCTGTTGGAGGGTGAATCAGTCAGTTTCCTTGTAGGAAACAGATGATTCAATCAAACTGGGTACTGAGAAGAGTTTAGTAAAGAGATCACTGAAACAGGTGTCGCCAGGGCTGAGGGAAACCAACGCAGATGGTGCTGTGCCCTGGGCTAGCTAGTGACAGTGGTGAGCCACGACCACCCTGAAATAGCAAGGGGTAGGCGTGGGGACCACAACCAGACCTGTCTGGAGGGAGGAGAAACCTTCAGTAGAAGGATTGATGGAGACCAACAGATTGCAAACTGGCAGCAGGAATCAGGGAAAAAATACCCAAATCTCTTTCTTCTCTCTCCTTGTATTAGTCTGTTCTCACACTGCTACTAAAGACATACCTGAGACCGAGTAATTTATCAAGGAAAGAGGTTTAACTGACTCAGTTCCACATGGCTGGGGAGGCCTCACAATCATGGTGGAAGGCAAAGGAGGAGCAAAGTCATGTGTTACATGGTGGCAGGCAAGAGGACTTGTGCAGGGGAACTCCCGTTTATCAAACTATCATAGCTCATGAGACTGATTGACTAACAGGAGTAAGGAGGAAACTGCCCCTATGATTCCATTATCTCCACCTGGCCTCACCCATGACATGTGGGGATAATTACAATTCAAGGTGAGATTTGGGTGGGAACACAGCCAAACCACATCACTCCTTCAATTATTTTCTGGTAGATAGTGAAGGTCAGCACTTGTGGGAAAGGATGAAAAATGGATCTGAAGAAGCAAATGGAATAACTCAGCAGAGCAGGAGATGTGAACACTCACAGAGATACAGCTAGAGACCAACATGAAAGGTGGAAGTCTCTTGGTAGAGTCTTGTAAGTTGGGAAGAGGAATCACACACAGTCCGCCACTGAGCAGGGTCCTCTTGATTGCAGGACCACAGTAGATTGCTGCAGGAGTGTGGGTGTGTGTGAAAGAGCTTGCAGAACACCCCCTAACATTCCTGGCCATGGTGAGGGTGCCCACGATGCCCACCCATCCAAATTTTCCTTTGTGGAGAGACAAAAGATTAACTCCAATCTCAGCAGCCAAGTACGTGCTAAAGAGAGAGGGAATACTGGAGCCCAGGCAAATAATGATACAAGTAGAACTCTTGCTTTTCCCATGAGAACTCACCCTGGTAGTCTTCCAATGCTCCATGGCACACCTTGCTGTCATCCATCTAGACCTTGCCTTCTCTTGGCTTGTCCTGGCACACCAGGTACCTGCTATTACTCTTTAATTGGTCCGCCTTTCCTGCCTTATTCTTCTTTCTGATTTCCAAATTAAAAAAAAAAAAAAAAACTAGGCCAGGCACGGTGGCTCACGCCTGTAATCCCTGCATTTGGGAGGCCAAGGTGGATGGATCATGAGGTCAGGAGATCGAGACCATCCTGGCTGACACGGTGAAACCCTGTCTCTACTGAAAAGTACAAAAAATTAGCCAGGTGTGGTGGTGGGCGCCTGTAGTCCCAGCTACCTGGGAGGCTGAGGCAGGAGAATGGCATGAACCCAGGAGGCGGAGCTTGCAGTGAGCCGAGACCACGCCATTGCACTCCAGCCCAGGTGACAGAGTGAGATTCCGTGTCAAAAAAAAAATTATAACAAAATAAAAATAAATAAATAAATAAATAAATAAATAAATAAATAAATAAATAAACAAACTAATCTCAACTGTGGGAAAAGGGGAAATGTCAAATACAAAGTTTACCTTCTTCATGATTTTGCTCTGGACCATTAAAACTAAGTGGGGTTGTAGATCCTTTCTTCAGAAAGGCATTGATTGAGATGACTGTAAAATGGGTCATTTGTCTGGAAAGTAGTAAATGTAATAGTATATAAAAACATAAAATGATGTAGAAGACTTCTTTACTCCTCATTGTCCCTTTAATCTAGTAATAACTCATGGTGGAATATGTGGTGTTCTTATGAATAGAAGAACCTCGTATTAAGCATAAGAACCTCGTATTAAGAATTTTTCTGCATGCAAATATAAGAACCAAATAACAATGCAAATGCAATCTTTGACACAGGATTGATTCTTGTTTTTGTTAAGAATTTACAACTTCCACAATATATACTGCAATCAGTATAATTAATTCCCATGTCTTACATCTCTTTCCATATTTCTAAAAGTCTATACTTTCTTGACAATATGTATAATGAGGCACAATACTCTTCACTGTCTGTATCATAGCCTACTTATCAAGCCTAGAAAATGGGCTAAATGTTAAATATGTATGTTTCAGGTTATACAGAACTCAATAATGTCAGGTAATTGAGAAATTTCTTACTTTGTCCTTTTAATTCATTGAAATAAAACTTGTGCTGTGCTTATCTGGAGGTTTTAAAAGTTAGATTGTGCAAAACTCACTGTCTTAGTCTATTCCTGTTGCTCTTGCAAAATACCTGAGACTGGGTGATAGATAAATAATAGAAACCTGCTTCTCAGTTTTTGAGACTGGGAAGTCCAAGATTAAGGTGCTGGCAGGTTTGGTGTCTGGTGAGGGCTTGCTCTCTGCTTCCAAGATCATGTCGTGTTGCTGCTTCTTCTGGAGGAGACAGATGCTATGTTCTCATATGGTAGAAGAGAAAGAAGAGGTGCGTGGACCAAGCAGCTCTCTGAAGCCTGTTTTACAAGGATATTTATCCCATTCATGAATGCAGATCCCCTATGGCCTAATCACCTCCTGGAGTCCCTGCCTCTTAATACCATCACCTTGGGGTTTACATTCCAATATATGAACCTTGGGAGGGATGCATATATTTAAACCACAGCATTCATTAATGCAGTTCTTTAATTGTCCTAAAAGATTGAGTTAATACCAATAGATGAAAGATAATTCAAACCAAGCTGTCTCAAATAAAGTAAGGTGATAACTGGAGGGATTCAAGTAGAAGCTGACTGTTCTTGGCTGTTGTGAAATGAGAGGATTCAGCTATTTAAGAAGAGTTGCCTTCAAGGGCTTCTAAGCCCTGAGTTCTCAGACTACCTGAAAACTGAAACTGATAAGCTCACTCACAAATACTCACGGGAAACATGGTACCTGGTATGGAAAAGAATCTGTTTTTTCAAGAATCTTTTTGTTTTCTAAAAGATTATTTGGCACTTAGAAATTTTTATAGAAAATCATTTTGATTTCATAAACTTCTTACTTCTCACCCTGGCATTGTCATCTTGATCGAATGTAACTTTTTTATATTGGGATCTTTTTATTATTAAATCCTATTTGTATCAGAATGGCTTGATCTCGATACTTAGTACTAATCAAAAATATTGCTTTGTTTTTTCTTACTTCCCCTACCTCGATAACTAGAAATATTGTATATTTTTAAGGCCTTTTTGTATGTTGCTCCCCACACATTTCAGTAAATCATTATTGTCTAGACACCAAGAGGAAGTCAGAAAACATTGCTAGAAGTGAAAATTCTTTAGGGATTCTCATTCAATACTAGAGCAATTAAATAGGACCTATTATTGATCAATAGAGAGTACTTTCTTTACTATCTGCATACTTAGCAGTCACATCATTAACCGTCAAGCCAACGTTTAAGTTCAAGGTCACATAAACCAAAAAAGCACTGTTTGGTACATGGCTACATGAGCTGTCTTTGGAAAATACTTAACACGTTACAGAGAAAATGAAATATTACATTCTATATTAAAGCCACAATTAATATAGTATGTTGTGATTATCTACATATTTCTGATTCCTAAATTATATGGCAGAAACAAAATTATCAAAGTATAACTACTCTGCTCATTTAATCAGAAGATATAGGCTGCCTAAAAATGTGTTCCTTATGGAATTCAAATCTTCCATAGCTTAAGGCAAACCATGCTGAAGGACAGTGGATGTCTGTTCAAAGGCCAATATGGTAAGGCTATGATGATGTGTAAGTTCAGTTTACAATTTATGTATCCTGTCAGCTTTAAGTTAGATAATCTTTAAAAGTGTTTATTTGTGGAAGCTACACATTATTTCAAAATTTGTGCCTAATGGGAAGCTGTGTTAATGTTATTAAAATTGCAGTGTTCTCAAACCACACAATTTAATACTGTGTGCAATTCAAATTTACATTTGCACTTATAATGCCACTTTATTGCATTGACAGCACTTCCAGCGATTTGACATTGTAAGGAGGGTTTCACACTGGCCTGCCCAGGTTGTCTGTACATTGTTGAGTTGATGGGGGTGAGGGGAATGAGGAAAGCAGCAAAGATAGTGAACCTCAACTGACTTATTTAAGAAAAGACTTATTGCCACTAGGAATGAGGTGTGCCTATGTGTGTGGACCTGTAGTTAGAACAAACAGGGACAGAGGGACAGAGAAGGAGAAAGAGACCCAGAGAGAAAGCAGGGTGTCAAGGCAGAAGGACCACAACCACAGCAGGTGGGCTGGAGTCAAAAAAGAATGAAGGCCAGATGCAGTGGCTCACACCTCTCACACCTGTAATCCCAGTGTTTTGGGAAAGTGAGGCAGGTTTATTGCCTGAGCTCAGGAGGTTGAGACCAGCCTGGGCAACGTGGTGAAACCCTGCCTCTACCAAAAATACAAAAAGTAAGCCAGCTATGGTGGTGTACACCTGTGGTCCCACCTATTTGGGAGGCTGAGGTGGGAGGATTGCTTGAACCTGGGAGGTTGTTGTGAGCTGACAGCATGCCCCTGCACTCCAACCTAGGTGACAGAGTGGGACCTTGTCTCAAAAAAAAAAAAAAAAAAAATAGAATGAAGACAAAAAAGAGATGCCACATGGTAGTAGTTTCAGGCTAGGATTTCCTTTTTTCTCCTTTTACAAGGCTGAAGTAAAGGTCCATATTATTACGACTATTTTGTAACAGACTTTATTTTTTAGAGCAGTTGTAGGTTTGCAGCAAAATTGAGCACTAAGTACAGAGTTCCCATATACTTCTTGCTCCCCTCTCCCAGCCTACCCCACTGTCAACATTCCCCCCACAGAGTGGTACATTTGTTACAATTGATGGACCTACATTGACACATCATCATGTCAAGTTCATCGTTAACATTCGGGTTCACTCTTGGTGTTGTACAGTCCATGGGTTTTGACAAATGCATAATGGTATGCAGCCACCAATACAGTATCTTACATAATAGTTTCACTGACCTAAAAATCCTGTGTGCACTGCCTGTTCATCCTTCCTCATGTTATTTTTTACGTTGACTATTTTGGGACTGAATTCCCCCTTGCTGATCTTGAGACGGGAGAAAGAAGGCCCACATGCTCAGGTCCTAGGTGTGGGCTGTTTACCCATGAGTGACACTGACGTCTACTATGAGGCACTCAGACCACTAGTCTGTCCTTAGATGACTTGAGAAAGCTTCAGAATGGCTGTGTGGGAAGGTCAGGGAAGTCTTTGGGGCTGGGCCTAGGCAGGTCTGAATGCCTGGGTCAGGGGGAGTAGGGAAGCCGGTGCAGGACGAGAGCTGGGACGCATGACACAGGGTCTTGAAAGGTCCTATTTGTGCAGAGTAGTCACAACAGAAAGCTCATCTGGATTCCAGGTTTCACATGCCTAGGGGCACTGTGGACATTTTCTTTACAGAATTCTAGTAATTCTCTCCAGTAAATGGCCAGAGTCCTCCGATTTCGCTGGACTCGGGGAAGAGGCAGCTTTTAATACCTTTCCAGGCGTTTCACAGGAGAGTCCTGAGTCCTGCACTTACTCAGAAAGTGACTTATAAGGTAGGAAGTAGAAAGAATCTGACCAAATAAACCGCTGTACTTTATGAGTATTCATGTTCCAGTGTGACCAAAATGAAGGCTTTTGGGGAGCTGAATCACGAATGTTAGCACAACATATGACTTTGGTGATAGTATAAGTGGCAGCATGGTACAAAGACTAACAGATGGCCCCAGAGCCAGGCTTCCTGGGTCCAGACTCCAGCCCTGCTGCTTTGTCATCTGCATGATTTTGGGCAGGTTACTTCACTTTTCTATGCCTCAATTTTTTTCATTGGCAGAATGGGGATAATAATAGTGCTTGCCTTGTGAGTATTAAAGTAATGTTTTAGTAATTCGGTAGTGTTTTAGTAACTTAGCCATGTTTTAGCAATGTGTATCCCTTTGGAGAGTGTCTAGTGCACAGTACGTGCACAGTACGTGCCACGACAATATTTGTTAAATAAATATTCCAGGCCGGGTGCGGTGGCTCACGCCTGTAATCCCAATACTTTGGGAGGCCGAAGCAGGTGGATCACTTGAGGTCAGGAGTTTGAGAGCAGCCTGGACAACATGGTGAAACCCCGTATCTACTAAAAATATAGAAATTAGCCAGGCGTTGTGGCAGGTGTCTGTGATCCCAGCTACTTAGGTGGCTGAAGCAGGAGAATTGATAGAACCTGGGAGGCGGAAGTTGCAGTGAGCCAAGATCGTGCCACTTCACTCCAACCTGGGGGACAGAGTGAGACTCCATCTCAAATAAATAAATAAATAAATAAAATATTCCAACATTGTCATTTGACAGATGAGGAAACTTCTCTTAGACATAATTTACTTCAAAATTTCACAGGGATTTCACCAGTCTGACTGTAAATCCTTACAGTTTATAAAGCCGCTGCTGCCAGAAATTTTGAGATTTTTCTTCTTGGCATTGAATAGAGGCAGAGGTTCTTTCCTATGAAACGGTCTCTGCATTCAAATCCCCAAGTTATCTCATCCCTGGACAAGGCTAGCAGAAACAAGTGAGAGCTCCGGCAGATCCAGGCAGGAAACACAGGTGGGTAAGTGGGAGCTTGGGGAAAGGTGAGTAGGGAGCCGGGAGGAGGCTAAGAAAGGCTTCATTATTTCTTCGATGAAGATCCCCAGTGAACCTCCAGATGGTGGGGGCTACATAAAAATATTTAAGACAGGGAGCCCCTTGTCACCTCCCACCCTTGTAATACTATATCAGATGTGTTTTGGGAGAATGCAAATCACCCACATTGTAAGATGCTCTGCAAAACTTGGTGCACACTGCAAGTCACGCTGCGGGAGAGGACAGGGTGAATGCTCAGAGGCCCTGGAGCCTCCAGCAAGGAGCCTGGTTTTCCTGCATGGTCTGTGGAATCTACCTCATTAGTAAGGGTGAAACCCTGAAAATCACTGGAGCATTGTCATCTCTGCATGACGTCTCTGTAATTGTAGTGACTTAGAACTGGATGGGCCCTGAGCACTGCTTTTCGGTCGGAAGACAGTAAAGCGTTGTTACTTAGAACTAGATGTATTGAGAAATGTCTCTTTCACTCCTTCACTTTTTTATAACTCCCTGTTTAATTGACTGCATTGAACATGCATCTCATGACAATTATGTGATTTCTCTAAGTGATATTACAAAGCAAAAATGTTAAGATTGACCCTAAATGTGCACTTTTATGTTAACACTGAACCTTGCATTTTACAGGAATGATGTTGTCCTTGCAGTTTTCAGGATAGTATTACCTTATCTCATTTGATTGTTATAGATAACCTATAAGGTGAAATATGCTATTATACATAAATGTACAATTATATGATAGATATAACTGTATATGTGATATAATATATATGACATAGGCAGATTAGTTTCTTATTGCCATTGTACAGATGAGGCACCCAAAAGAGTGTATACAGTCACACAATGAAGGGTAACATTGCAAAAACTCATTCATTTATTTACTTATTCATTTACTTGTTAAATATCCATTTACGCTGTTTTACTGGGCCAACACCTTCTAAGTTCTGGAGAGATAGCAGAGAATAAGACAGAAGAGAACCCAGTTTCCTGGAACTTATTTTTCAGCAGGGGAAAGATAAGCATTAAAGTGAGTTTGTCCAGCCTGTGGCCTGTGGGATACACGCGGCCCAGAATTGCTTCGAATGCAGCCCAATATAAATTTGTAAACTTTCTTTCTTTCTTTTTTTTTTTTTTTGAGATGGAGTTTTACTCTTGTTGCCCAGGCTGGAGTGCAATGGCGAGGTCTCGGCTCACTGCAACCTCCACCTCCCAGGTTCAAGTGATTCTCCTGCCTCAGCCTCCCGAGTAGCTGGGACTACAGGCGCCCACCACCATGCTTGGCTAATTTTTGTATTTTTAGTAGAGATGGGGTTTCAAGATATTGGCCATGCTGGTCTCAAACTCCTGACCTCGTGATCTACCCACCTCAGCCTCCCAAAGTGCTGGGATTATAGTCATGAGCCACCCCGTCTGGCCACAAATTTGTAAACTTTCTGAAAACGTTACGAGTTTTTTTTTTTTTCTCATTGGCTATCATTAGTGTTAATGTATTTTATGTGTGCCCCAAGACAATTCTTCTTCTTTCAATGTGGCCCAGGGAAGCCAAAAGATTGGACACCCCTGCATTAAACAAACAACTGAAAGATAATGTGAGATAGTAAACAATGTTAAGAAGAAAATAAAATAGAACAGCTTTTGATCAGGTGGTGAGGGTAGCTTCTGAGGAGGTAAGTGACCTGAGACTTGAGAAAAGTCAGAACAGACATGTGAAGACTTGGGACAGAGCATCCCACATGAAAGTCACAGAAAGTGCAAAATCCTGAAGACAGGACCCAGGACAGGAAGCCAGCATGGCTGGGGTGTAGTGGATGAAGATGTTGGGGTATGAGATTTTACCCTATTTACAGGCTCATAAATTAGCCTGTTACTATTTCATGGATACCAGAAGATGACATGAGCCTCCTGGGTTAGGCTCATAGCGCAGCCAGCAATATTTAGCATCAGGTTTTCCTCAGTTTCCTTTGTCTCCAAAGTCCCAGGAGGGCAACACAGACAGGCCAGGTGGGTGGCATGTACTCAGTGAGATGTGTCCACCTGAGAAACATCGAGATCAGGAACCCACTGCTCTATTTATGGCAAGTGGTAAGCAAGACTGCTCTTTTTGTCCTGGAGAGAGACGTAATCTCATCCAACCAGCCTGGGTCAAGGGCGACTGGAGTCTTGCATTTTCAACGTACACAGTGAGAAGAGGCAGCACGCTCAGGTCCATGGTAGATTGCCTTTGCCAACAGGGGCAGAGCATGCAGAAAGGCAGACCTGGGTTGTGCAGGACCTGATGTGGCCCTGGCTGGGATTTATTCAGGGGTGGCATGAGCCTTCATTTACTAGTTGCTGTCATTACACCAGTATATTCATGGATACCTGCAGACTTCTTACTCTGTGCAGGGAGCAGTCAGGGTCCTGGCAAGAAACTGCTGGAATATTCAAAGGATTAACTGAAAAACAGAGTAGTGAAGGGACTACTTACAGAGGCGTGGGCTGGGTCAAAGGCATCAATAAGTGAGAGCGAGTGACTTAGGGACCACTGTCACCAGAAGCCAGAGAACCTGAAGCCTTAGAAGAGAGCTGCCAGGTACCTACTGTCAGCCAGACAGTGAAGCAGGGAGAGGAATGGGGGTTGAGTGGAGAGGGGTAATGCCTCAATAACTCTTTCTCTTCCAAACACTAATCTCTCCTTCCCTTATTCCCAGTGGACAAATGCAACCAAGCCTAAAGACAAGTGCTATTGCGAGGTCAACATCCAGGAACCAGAGCAGGGCAGAGCAATCCACAGAATGGATCTGGGGTGACTCATGGAGGAAAACCAACACACAGTATCATTTAATTCTTTTAAAAAAGATAGAAAATTATACCATACCCAGAATTACTAAATTCTAAATAGAGGGTATATTGCATTTGTATTTTAAAAGAATGTTTCCCCATATATCTTTTAAAATTCATTTTAAAGATATACAATAAAAGTGTTTAACTCTGTTTTTCAAACTAATTTGTTTATAAAATTGGACTGACTCACCCACTTATATACAAGGTGTTAAAGGCATTTGTGTTTGTTTGTTTTACACTCCGGAAGGAGCCCTGGCCTAAGGGACAGGAAAAGTAGATTCCAGTCCCAAATTTATCATTAACTGGTTGTAAATGACAGGGTTGCCAATAGTCTCTGAACCTCTTTCCAGTTAACTGCTATGTTTGAATACTGCATATGATCAAGAAAGCAGAACTTTCTCTCTGTTATGGGAAACAGTTGGGTTGCCTGAACTTTGTAATTAGCTTTGCCTTACTGTTTGTTTTTTAGTAGAGTTTTTTTTTCTCTTTAGTTCTGATTTAATCAAGGTTCTTTCTTATGACTCCCCCACTACACCCCCAGAATTCTGGTTTATTCAGATTTCTCTATATCTTGGTCAAAACAAATCCAGATTCATACATGAAACAAGTTACTAATCCTTTTCAGTTTTCAAAGGTGATATGTAATATTGAAAATAAACAGAGTGATCAACATAAATCCCTACTTTTCCTGTTAGAATCAAAGCGTGATGCTGTCATTAGAGCTCTTTGGCCTGACACCATCTATATGCCCAATACAATGACAAGCTGTCCGCATGCATGACTATTGTCTGGACTCGTGCATTCGGCTAGGATGGGGCGGCCATGTTGTTTATGTTCACATACTGATGCTACTGAAACTAGGGACCTAAAGATTCATTTAAATTCAAATCCCTAGAAAACTTTGAGAAACAATTCGTTTTATCAGATTTCTAAATGTTTACTTTAAAAATAAAGAGCTTCTCATAGCCACAGCAATATTTAAAGGCAGGGTATCTCATGCAAGTCATTTGTCCTATGGTGACATGTGGAAGTATTATCATTGTTAACTATTTCTTCAAAGGACCGATACAGACGTAGATTTAGATATACACATACATGTTTCTGTTTATTGCTTTGGTTAGGTTTGTTAAGTGATCTGATTTTCACACCAAGACTCTTGGAAGAATCATAGCATGATACAGCTGAATAAAAGGACTTTGGGGTTAACTGGCCTAATTCCTCTGTTTGGCAGGTTAGGAATCTGAAGCCATGGAGGCTGGGACTCCCCAGGTAACACAGCTGGGTGGTCTAGAATCCAAATCTCCTAACTCACAAGAAGTGCTCTTTCTTAAAATAAAAAAAAAGGAAGACAAATGTTTTCACAAATAATACCCATATGAATTTTTTACTAAAATCAAATGATAAGGAAAAGCCATAGTTTTCCTTGACCACCATCCTAATCCCAGCATTTTCACCAGGATTAAGCACATTTATCAACTGGTATATCTACTCTGGACTTTTTGATGAATGCTGCACACACACATACATATGTGTGTGTGTATATATATTCCACACACATACACAGATTTCCATGTAGAAATGTGGGTTTAGAAAGGTATGGCTTTGTTTTGTAGTTTTTTTTTAAAAACAAATATTATACTGTGGATTTTGTTCTTCAGTGTTTTTCTGGATCCACACATATCTACCCCATTCTTTTAAACTCTTGGTTAATTTTTTGTAATATGGTAAGCAGTGGTAGATGATGGACAGTTAGCTTGTTTTCATTTTCCCTCCAGTAGGAACAGTGTTTTGACACAATGTTTCTCAAAGTTTTGTGAGCATCAGAATCCCCTGAGGGGCTTTTAAAATAGATTTTTGGGACTCGTCTCCACATACGCTGATTAATTCATTCTGAAGTGAAACCCCCACTCCATTTCCTACAAGCTTTCAGGGGATGTATATTCTAGTACCAGAACCTTACTTTGAGTTGTATAGCTGTTATGGATGTGAACACATAGACTTCTTGTATACTTGTGAATGGTTTTGCATGTGTAGTCAGTGGGAGGGAAGGATTTACTGGGTCATGGGGTGTGTGCATTTTAAATTTACGGACACTAAGAAATTATCCTCCGAAGTGGCTATACTGATTACAATCACCCTAGCAGTGTATGAAGTATGAACATCCTTGTTTCCCCAATTCTTTTATTTTTTTTGGTGGGAATGGCCTCTTGCTTTTCCCTGACTACTAATGAGTTTTATCATCATTTCTAACTATACAGAACGTCTGAATCTCCAATTCTGTGAATTGCATATTCATACCCTGAGCGTGTTTTTAAAATAAGTTATTTGTTTTTCTCATTTATTTATAGCATTTTAAAATAAATATTTCATATATTAAACCCTTGCCTGTTTTATATGTCCGAAAATGTTTGTTTTTTCCAGTTCTCTTTCCTCAGCAACATAATTATTACTTCCCTCCTAATTTTATAATGTTACCTGAATGGTACAGGTCCCTCTGAGGATCATAAAAATTCCAGAATAAAACATTATTTTCCTTTTGGACCCTCAGCTCACACCCTGTGCCTTTATTGCTGAATGTTGGCTAGTGATCAACAAATTGTGGAGAACCCAAGAAAGGGAATAGGTTGGAGACTTCCCCAACCCCCTTTAGCCAAGGATATTCCACTGTGGGGGAGCACCCCAAATTAACTAAGGAATAAGACTCACATATGGAATTGAAATAAAGCAACCTCCATTTTGTCAAAAAGGAATTTCTGTAAGCTCCTGAGTAAAAGTTCTTCTAAGCCACTTTGACATAGGATTATTCTCTTTTGACATATTATAAACATTAAAGAAAATTTAATGCCCATCTGGACAGTTAGTTTTTGCCAATTGCTACCACCACCAGCTGCAAAACTACACTGACTACAAGCCATCCAGCTGCCATGCATACTCCGTGCCAAGAGAGAGCAAGCTGCCAACACTGCTTCAAGTGGCTGGGCTGGTTTGCAGCCAGGATTTGAGGGAGGATGTGCAGTGAAACACAGTAGTCAGGACTCGGATTTTCAATGAGTGTTATTTGTGTTTGCTTTTTTTCTGGTCATCTACTGTGGGAGGCTGCTGGGGACACCATCCCTTTCCTGGAAATGGCAGCAAAACATGTTGATCCTTCTTCCTCTGCCTTTTATGTACTTTCTGGCATCCTTTGCATTCACATTCTGCTTACACACCATCATTAGCTGGAACCGCCTGGAGCTGCAGAAAATGGTGTCATCTCTCCAAGACTGGGTTTCCCCAAGTTCCTAACTCTCTCCGCATCTCTAGCGGCACCCCTCTCCTTGGATTTTTTTTTCCTATTTGTTTGGCATTTATTTTCTCACAAAATAGCAAAGAGAAACTGCTTCCCCAGCTCATGTTTTCCTAGAAGGGTTCTTATATTTGTGTACTTGGGTCCAAGCACTCCTGTGTTATGGACTTTTCCCCTCAACAAAGAGGAGGTTCTTCTTCCTTCCTTTTAGGCACAATTCATTTTCCAGTTTAGGAGATAAATTCTCCATTGACCTCTGTAGTAGATTGCATGAATGTTTGCCAATTATTCTATTTTCTCTCCTTGTCATGTTCTTCATGGGAGGTTAGATTATTCATGCCCTGCTTGTTGAAGTCAGGAGAAACCATGTGATTCACTTTGGCCAATATAATGTGGGCAGAAGTGATGTGTGTGACTTTCATGCAGTAGTTTCGAGAGACAGCTTCTGGTTTGAAATTCCTCTTTCCCTCTGCCAGAAGAATAGCCATGTCCAGATGGAGACTGCTCCATCAGTCTGGGCTTTGGAATGACGAGGACATGGAACAGGGCCACAGCTGACCCTGGATGCATGTGCAACATGGGTAAAAATAAAACTGAGTTGTTGAAAGTCATGGAGATATTTGGAATTATTTGTTACTGCAGCATAACCTAACCCATTGTGACAGATACAGCCTCCTTTCCTTTGTAGATCTACAATAAAATATTCTAATCAACATATTGAGGCTACATAGTAGAACATGAAATGGGAGATTTAGGAAAGTTATCCTTAAAACTAGGCAGTGCTGCTTGCCTGCTAATGTGTATTTGGCCAGGTTAACATAGGACTTTAGAGAGTAAAAAATTGTAGGGCTCTTAGAGCTCTTCTAATTAAGTCACTGTGTTTTGCAGTTGAGGAAATTGAGGCTCAAAATGTGAAGTGAAACTCTTCAGTCATCCCTCTGGCTGGTGGAAGAACATGGCCCAGAGAGGAGGATGCCAGGCTCCCATCCCCACGCCCTTTCACCCACACCTTCTCCTGAAGTGTTAGCTTAGTTAGCGTTGAAGAAAAGATTCGTAAATAAGTTGAGAAGATTCTTAAATAAAATTGTTCTATCATTTTATTTAAAGTATGTCTGACAAGCTTAATCACATTTTCACCTATCCCCTTTAAATCCAGATTGTCTCCCATTACCTGTACTACTGTTCATGTTGAGGACGCCTCATATTACCACAATGAAATGCATATTTAGAGAAGTAAATTTATTATAAAAGACAAGTATAAGACTTTTCTTTTAGTCACTTTTCCCATATACCCATATTCACAATCCTCTTCGTTTTACTATACAGTTGAGAGTTGACTCTGTGTAATTATTTTTCCAAATCAGTTAAGCCAAATTTTTTTTAGAACATGTAAAGTGGTCAGCTCACTTCCCAGAGAGCCCTCTTATTCTGTATATTATTACTGCTTCATAATAACAGAAGCTAATATTTATATCATACTTACCATTAGCAAAGTGCTGTTCAAATGCTTTACATCTCTTTAAATGCTTAATCCTCACAGTAAACATGTATTATCATCCCTTATTTACAGATGAGGAAATGGTGGCACAGAAAAGTTCAGTAATTTACCCAAGTTCACACCATTAGGGAGTGGCAAAGCTGGGATTTGAACCTGGGCAGCATAGTTATGCTGTTCCTGGAATGACTGTAACGATGATAATGATAAAAGTAACAATAACAGCAGCAACCACCTTGCAAGTATTAAGATACTGCCATGTGTAGGGACTATGTACCATTTTGTGTTCATCATTTGTAATCCCTAAACTGTGTGTTTTATTAATTTAGAAAATTGAGGCTTAAAGACATGCAGTGACTTGCCCAAGATAACATAAATGGTGAACCTAGAGTTCAAGGCTAGATGCACCTGCCCTGCAAGTCTGACCTTCCCTTACCTTGCCATTCTGCCTTTCATGTCTTCTCCACAAGATGCAGTGAGACAGACTGAAGGAGCTGCTTTTAACTGAGCAAATTTGTATTGCTTTATGTGTCAAGTACACTGGGTAGCTCAATAGTGAGGTCCCTGTCAATGAAAATGTAGACTCTAGACAGAACAGATAGAAATCTACTTATCAAGCCAGTGATGAATGGGGATACAGGCATCAGATGGGCGTATGAACCGAGTACCCAGTAATGTTCACTCTTGCCTTAAGCTTCCATGAGGCTAGAATCCTTACTGCCTTTCTCTGGAAGAGTTGTAACCATTTCTCCTCTTTTGGAGATGTGAAATTGAGGTTCAGAGCAGCAGAGCGCTACAGGCTGCTTAACTCTGAAGTTACTTGTGGGGCTGGTAGTAAAACTTGCGTCCTTTAACTCAGAGATTACACTCTACATGATGGATTTCACAGTTTTGACCATCTGGTAAAATCGTTTGCAGAGATTTCCAAAGCTTGACTGGAATTTTCTACCGCTAAAAGTGTTTAAACTGTTATTCAAAAGAAATGTTAGAAACATATATATAGTTTAAAATTATGTGTGTGTTTTACTATTTAATTAACGGCAACTAAGGAAGCAGCTACAGAAGGATAAGGACCCACTTTGTAAATCACTGCGTAACTGAACTGCAAGGCGCGGTCGGTCATGAGGCTCCAAAGTCCCCAATCTGTGAACAAGGTTCACAGGGTTCACTCTTGTGGGAAGAGTCTGCCCTTGTTTTGACCCCCACACCTCTAGGATGGGAGTGGGCAGAAAAAGTTTAAAGCCCTGGAGACTCTCTAGGAAACAACTTGTATCAGTTAAGATACAGCTTAAAATAACAACTTAAATGAGATGGAAGTTCTCCCTTTCTTGCATGCTAGTCCAGGCATCAGTGTTCCTGGTCTGGTGTGGTGGCCTCCTAGTGTTAAAGACAAGACTCCTCCCATCTACAGGGCCACCAGCCCTGATACGCTGCCTCTAACCCATCCTCCAAAGTTCTTACCATCACTTTCACAGTTCAGCCTCTGGACATGGAAAAAGGTGCTAGGAGGGGGCGTGCCACTTCCCTCTGGGGCATGATCTGGAAGCTTCACACTTTCCTTCTGTACCTCCCATGACCCACAACTTGGCCCCATGGCCACACTCAACTCCAAAAGAGGCTGGAAAATAGAGGTCGTGTTCTGGGTGTCCGAGTGCCCAGCTACAAACTGTATTATTTACAGAGGAAGGGAAGGATGAATTGTGGGGGACAATTTTCAGGCTGTGCCACACTTCTGCTGTCTCTGCTGCTTTCTCTCTCCATGTCCATGAGAAGACCCCGAGGCCCTGCTCTATCATAGCCTGGCCAAGTCACTGGCGTGCCTGCCTGTAGGACTGCTTTTACATCCTCTAGATAAAGGCCCAGGGAGTCTTGGAGGGGCAATATCTCCAGGGAAACACAATATTCATTAACAAATAACTCATTAATGTAGTTTTATTGATAACTATAGAAAGATTCCATCATAATCCACAGTAAGAGTGTTAAATTCACTTTTCCCTTCTCCCTGGTTTTCTATCCTCAGATCCTTGGAGGAGCTTCTCATCAGCTACTCCTCTCCCCACAAATAATCTCTGAATATTCACCCTCAAATGGACTTCTCTCTGACCTACCTCTTCATTTTTTAGTTCTGTATTGTAACTTAAGCTATCTCCCTGTAAGGAAGCATCTCTCCTTTTGAGGGGCAACAAACCGAAGGGGAGAGGGTAAATACAGGCGTCCCTTTTCCAGCTGGGGATGGGAGTAGAAGTGAAAGCTGCCAGGAATTCCCGGTGACAGTGACCACGCTTGTTCCATCACACTGGGCTCCCCATGTGTATTCTCCAGTCATGTCCCACATGGACATAGCCAACATAATTAAAAGTATATATAAATCAGGATAATGTCATTCCTCAGCTTCAAGTACTTTGGTGGGCTTCTCACTGTACCTGAGGGAAATGCACCATCCTCGACAGCACAGCCAGGCTCCTGTGTGGTGTGGCCCTGTCCCACACCTGCATGCCGTCCCCTGCTGCATCTCCTCTCGATCTTCCTGCCTCCAGCCTCACACCTGCTGCCACCTCATCTGAAATGCTCTCCTGCAGCTTGGTAAACTCCTATTTGTTTTTCAGTTTCTCTAAAATGTTGGCTTTTTGGAGATGCCTTTCCTGATCTCATGTACCACAATAAAACAGGGTTATTTCCCCTCATGGGACACAGCAGTTATTACCACATACCTTTGTATATGTGTCTTTATTTAATGGTTGAATCTGTCACTAGAGTGTAAGCTTCAAGAAGGCAAGGCCCCGTTTCACTCCCCACCATGTGCCCATGGCTTAAGCACTGCTGGAGGATGAAAGTCTCCCTATAAGCTTCTTATTTACTTGTGGCACTCTTCAGTGAGACAGACCAATTAGATACACTGCTGTGCCAGATGAGAAAACCTAAGCTCACCCTTTCTTAAGGCTTGCTAAGCCCCAATCACTTTCATATCTCATATACTTCTCTCTCTCTCTCTCATTCTCCCTCTCTCTCTATCTATATATCTCCAATTTAGTTGAAGACCTGAATACACACACACACACACACACACACACACACACACACACACACACACACACAGAGAGAGATAATATATATGTATATACTGAGAGCAAGAGAGAGACACAGAGACAGACATTAAGTTTAAGGAATTGGCTCACATGATTATGGGGGCTGGCAAGTCCAAATTCTGCAGGTTGGGGAAGAGCTGATGCTTCAGTTCAAGTCCGAGGGCATCTCCTGGCCAAATTCCCACCTGCTCTGAGGAGGACAGTCTATTGTTCTATTCAGGCCTTTGACTGATTGGCCGAGGCTCACCTACATTATGGATGCAATCTCCTTTACTCAAAGTCCACTGACTTAAATATAAATCCCATCCAAAAACACCCTCATAGAAACATCCCAACTAATGTTTGACCGCATATCTGGGCTCTGCAGCCAAGCCGAGTGAACTCATAAAATTGACCATCACAGGGTGTAAATTTGTTCCACTCAGGGAAGAAAAAGTTTCAATGTTCTTTTGAAAACAAGGATGGTCCCCAAACAAAGAACCTAAGTAGTAACTGGAAATGCTGTGGGGTGGGGAAGGAGAGGGGAGGCAGCCCCAGCTCCAGGGAGGGTTGGCTGTGCCCAAAAGTCGAGGCATCATTGAAGAAGGCAGAAGGAGACAGGTGAGAAGGAATCACAGGGAGGAGGCTGGGGGAAATAAGAAGGAGAGAGAAGAAGCTCTCTGGGTTTCCATACTGCTTTTGGGCGCATCACTCTCTGACTGTCTGTGGACAGTCAGCCTGCCCCCCCCTTCCTCCATATTTAGTGATCCACCCGTGGCTCCCTGCCACAGTTTATTTGGAAGCAATAGATAAATGTCAGTACTTAGAAGCTATGAAACGTCCTAACTGGCCCCCCAAGACTAATAAACATAAAAAAAAATCCTGATTCAGGCAACCTGATGGGCTCATTGGTGAGAGGGAGATAAAGTTTCCCTTCAGGACATTTATAATTTACATAATAAAAAGCTTTTCACCTTCTAGTCAAGGAGCAAAATTAATTACCATGGCCCTGTTACCTTGCGGAACAATTTTTGCTTAAACTGGCAGGAACAGTTTGTGAACTCTCAAATGAGGGGTGGGGGTGGGGGGATGTTAGCATAAGTCAGGGAGAGAGAAGGGGAGAGAGGTACCCTACAACTCACTTTGCAATGTTCTGGAATGGGCTTGTGGGGAGTGGGGGTGCTCTGCCTTTAACAAAGACGGCTGCGCCTGACCTGTCCTTCCAATCCATTCCTCACCAAATAATGCACTAATGATAATAGACTCAGGCAATCTGAGGCTCTGTAATCACCTCCCCTTGGACAGATGTTGAATGGACAGTCACCAGAAGGGTGGGCTCGATCAGAGCCTTCAGTCATGTCTTGTCCTCTTGTCTTTTGGGCATTGTTTCAAATAACAAATAGAAAAGCTGGTGTTCCCGTGCCCCTGGTTCTGAAGATATATGGACAACCTCAAAGTCCTTTGATTAGGGAGCCATATTTGATATCCATACAAGGTCTCTCATTCCAAATTCATCGAGCTCTTCAGAGAGCTGACAGCATTAACCTAATATCATTAATTATCACCACACTCCTGTGAGGGAAGCAGGTGGCCCACATTATTTCGCTATTTTGCAGATGGAGAGACAGAGGCGAAGGGAGGTTAAGTGTTGCATCCACTTTCCACTGATGAGCTGGGAATATAATCCAGTCTCAGGTCCACAAGGTTATAAGGTCTCTCGATAGATGGGGGAGGTCCAACTGAGGGTCTTTGGAAAACAGGTAGGAGCTGTGAAGGTGACGATGGCAAGTCAAAGCCCCCGCTCTTATGAAAAGGGAACAATTATTGCTTTAACATTCCTTCTTAGCTATAGCAATTATAATATGACACAGTATTATAAAAGGAAACAGGAAAGGATGGCGTGGCAAAATTATATTTATCATCTCCTTTAAGCCTGGCTTCCTATTTAGATAAAAAGAATATCAACAGACAGGTAAGGTAGCTGCTTTTATTCAAAAGTTCAGAATTTTGTGGGGAGAGCAGGATGTGTGGACAGAGTCCACCCCATGGAAAGCCATCCATGGTGGAGTCCTCAGGGCCCCTACCTGGCTCTGATTCACTTTGGCTTCTATGCTCCCTCCCCAGATTTCCATTTTCTTGGTGTTTTCTAGGACCTGGTGTCCTCAAAGCTGCAGAGCGTCCATATTTCTTTCTCTTCAGGTAATGATTAAGTTAAGGTCCTCTTAGAACCAGTTAGGTTGGGGAAGGGGGCAAAAATAAGTTCAGTCAAGTTGGAAACAACCTTTTCCCACCCGACTTTTGGTAAGTTGTATTATGAACAAACTGACCAATGGGAATGACAGGATCGAGCTATAGAGGAACTGAGATTTGCAATGTGATTTTATATTTATTTATTTATTTAAGACAAGGTTTCTTTCTGTCATCCAGGCTGGAGTGCTGAGTAGCTGGGACTACAGGCACATACCACCAAGCTTGGCTAATTTTTGTATTTTTTATAAAGAGGAGATCGCGCCATGTTGCCCAGGCTGGTCTCGAATTCCTGGGCTCAAGAGATCTACCCGCCTCGGCCTCCCAAAATGTTGGGATCACAGGTGTGAGCCACTGCACTCAGCCTATTTTTTAATTTTTAAGTTTTGGGGGTACATACTAGGTGTGTATGTGGGTTACCTGAAATATTTTGATACAGGCCTGCAATGTGTAATAATCACATCAGGGTAAATGGGGTGTCCATCACTGTGATGTCTTTTTGATGTGAGTATAAGATGGAAGCTGTAGATAACTGAATTATGGATCTACACTGGAAAATATCATGTACTGTTTCTGGTGGAAACCACACAATGCTCATTCGTGTCTTCAGAGACAGTAGAACCTAGTGAGGGAGAACTTGGGCTGCGTGGCTACATCGTGAGCCCAGCTCAGCCGTGCCTGCTGGGTTCCCGTAGGCAGCTCTCTCATCTGTAAAGCGAGTACTACGAAAACATGTGCCTTCTAGAGTTTTTGTGAGGACTCAGTGCATCAGTCCATGCAAAATGAGTCAGATAGTGCCTAGTACATAGTAAACACTCAAATAAATGTTAATACTTTCCATTCATAATAGCTTGCATATACTCCTTTTTTTTTAGGGGGAGAGGGAGAATTTATTTCATATGTGATTTAATCAACAAGTGACTAGTCTCATTTGCAAAGATGATCAGAACAGTGAGTTCAGTTGTGTCATAATCTGGTTATTGGCTGGTAGGTTAGTAGTCCAATTGAGTTGATTGTATAGTAAAAAGATATTGCTACCAACTTTTTGCAAAATCGTCAATTTAGTCAGTTCATAGAGACCTCACTACCATGATTTCCTTTACCCATGTATTTATTCCTGCACATCTATTCATTCAAAAACCATTAAGCATCTGCTATGGGATACAAAGATACATGCAACCTGTCTCCCCCCTCAGGAAGTCTTAGGCTGGGGAAGAGACAGGCAGGTCACACATGTGGAGTGATTGTGAGAAGGGCCAGGTGTGGGCGCCAGGTGATGAAGAGGCCCCTTCCATTAGGAGACAATGTCTAGTGGGCTTGATAGAGAAGTGGGAGCTAGCCAGGAAAGAAAGAGCACTTCAGCCGGGGGAAAAGCAGGCTACTCCCAATACAGAACAGGTGAGTCTGGATTGGCAGGCGCTTGGGTGGAGGGGCTGAGAGAGGCCAGTTTCTGCAAGGCCTCCTGTGCCCTGGGGAGTTTGGACTGCACCTTGTGGGCCAGAGGGTTTGGGAGGCAGCAGGGGGCAGGAGAGGTGAGCAGGAAGGGGGCAGAGGAACTCCTCAGAATGAACCAGAGACCTTTCTAGCTCGCCTCTCTCACATCGTGTCAGAATCCAGAGGGATGAAGGGCGGTTCCTGTAGAATTGGTGCAAAGTATGAAACTTCCCGGGAGAGATTCTGGTAAATTCCCTTCCCTCCACTCCTCGACCCTTTTGACTACCTACCTTGGTAATGGAAGTCATGGAAGGATTTAGGTAGGGCAGGACACACTCAGAGGTGCATGTTAGAACTATCGCTGGTAGTGTAGGTAACGGACTGTCTTGCACATCAGGGACTAATTAGGATAGGATTGATAGTGCAAACTCAGGCAGAGGGGCTCGGCGCTAACTAAAGTAGAAACCATTTAGAAAGTGATCTCTCTTTGTGGCGGCCTGGACACAGGGATAAGGGAAGAGGCGGCTTCATCTGGTATCACCCACTAAGGCAGGAACACAGGAGAGGAAGCAGTTTACTTTTTATTTGAGGGGCTGGTAAGACTGCCCCATGGACATACTTTGGTAACATAGTTTTCAAAAAAAAAAAAAGCTGTGTAGTTTAGGAGAGAGTTCTGTCTTAAAATCAGTAGCTTTGTTTTGTAGTCCTAGCTGATCTATCTGAAGATGGAAGATGACTTCATCAGAATTTTTTTCTCGAACTCTTTCTGTAGTATGTATAAGGATGATCATGTGCAGGACAGGATGAATGAGTTTCCTTTTCTTATGTGGAGTATATTCTATATACTTTCATACTTTCATTGAATTATTATATTTTTTCAACTATGACACTGCTGTCTTTGACCCTACTTTTTCTTCTTTAAAATTCTTGTTTACATTTCAAAAGTTGACTTTGTTCTGTGTAGCAGGTTAAAGACTGAGGGATAAAGAGGACTGAGGAAAATAAGGACTTTGTAAGAGTAAGTAACAGGATTAAATAGGGAGGGAAAAGAGAAAAATCTAATAATTAGCCATCCAACATTAAATGAAACCTAAAACAGAGGTTCCCAGGCCAAGAAGGGTCTTGGGAAAGGGGAAGAGAAGTGACTGAGTGTACTCGTGTTGATGTTCTTTTCTTGTATAAATTTTAAATCAAATTTGGCTTAGGGTTTCTGGCAATGCAGACTGTGCAGAATGAGCTGGAAAATGGAGACTTCTTGCTTGCTACTTTTAGCTCTCACCATTCTGCTGGTTCAGACGACTTCTCACTGGGTTCAGTATACGGCAATGAAATGCAAATCATAAACGATGCGAGCTGGCCTCCGGGGAAAAGGGGTCCTGGATGTGATCCAAGGTCTGTAACACAGAGAAAAGACATATTTCTTTGTCACACACAGTAGATTCTCCCCGAGGGTTTTAGTGATGGGAATAAAATGATTGGGAGGGGGGTGGGTAAGTGGTAGTGGAAATCATTACGACGTTCTTGTCTCATATGAAAAACCAAACAGAAACAAACCCTCTGTGAGTGTGAACACAGACAGGCTCGAGGCCTTGCAGCCCTTCTTCACAGCACACTCCATATACCATAGTTATTACTCCAGGCCGCAAAAATGTGTGCGCCCCTATGACCATGCGATAGCCGTACATCCATGTATTTATCATGCGATCTGACCTGGGGTGGGGAAGCTGTCAAGAAAGTTTGAGATGATTTCTCGAACATTTTGAGTTCAGGAAAATCCAGAATATATTTCCTAAGCACTTTCTCTCTGAATATTTAAACCCAAGCGTATTTTGAGGGAAATTTAATCCACATGTTCCTGATTCATTTACACT
This sequence comes from Rhinopithecus bieti, assembly GCF_001698545.2. Taxonomy (NCBI): domain Eukaryota; kingdom Metazoa; phylum Chordata; class Mammalia; order Primates; family Cercopithecidae; genus Rhinopithecus; species Rhinopithecus bieti. The sequence goes on along the minus strand of NW_016819479.1, from coordinate 1,722,624 downwards.
TAATTCATCAAATTGTTTTGTAAGAGTCATTTGATGTCCAAGGAGCTTTCTGAGGGATTTTGTTGTGTGTGTGTGTGTGTGTGTGTGTGTGTGTATGTGTGTGTGTGTGTGTGTTTTAAATAAACCCTCTTCTCTGAAACAGGATATTGCTCATGTCAACACTGGCTGAACAAAATTCACCAGAACCTCACTCTGAATCTGAACTCACAACCCAAGACATTTAAGGTAGTGGGAGGGGTGAGGGAGGGAAGAGGAGTTAAGAAGGACCTTTGTTTCTCAGAACACAAGGAACATCCTCTCATCTTTAATTATAATGCTGGGGATGGAGGCTTTTCCTTTAATTTTCGAAGAAAATAAATGCAAAGGACACCCTGACCGTGAGCGGTTTTAGCCATCTGCTTGTGATTCTCGGTGGCAGTTGTTTTCCATTGTCTCATTCATGAGGGTTCAGGGCCTCTTGCTAGTCTTCAATAGGACCTGAGCCCAGAGCAGAAAGATTACCATCGATTTTCAAAACCAGTTTGACATTTGGTGGCCAAACATCAGTGATTTTTAACAAAGCCTATTGCTTTTAATGCTTCTCAGTCTGGCTCCATCTAAATTCCAGATGCTGACCTCCTCATAGGGCTCAAGGGCAAGGGCTTCGACCTCTCTGTATGGTTGGCACCGTGGCATAGACATTAAGCTTTGCCTTAATGATCAGATTGGTTTGATTCTATACAACAAGTCTAAGAGTGGATTGTAACTTGTCACTCTATGACAGAAGGCTAAGTCGATGCAACTTCTCTAACATAAGTTTCTTGGAATTAAACCCTATTCTATTTTGACCCAAACACATTTGACCCATCCCCCACTAGCCCTGCTGCCGCTGTTATAGCTTTGGAGAGGGTGATCTCTGGTATGACACAACAGTCAGAGGAATTAAGAAAGAATGCAAGATGCAAAGGGATGATTAACCACAGCCTTGAGAAATTCTCCTGCTTTAACATAAAACCTTGGGACACTGATGATTACTGATTTTGGTACAGGAAAAAAATAAATTATCTTCAAACCCATTTATGAATATGATAAAGGTAATTTCTGGGTTGGTTGACCTTGAAGAAGCAATTTTAATGTCATGTAAAATCCGATCCATGTTGTGGAATCATTTATATTTAATATGTACATTTTACACTTAAGTATAAGTTGGCTTTTAGATGTTTTCAAAAAGCAATGCTTTGAACCCAGGATAGCAATTTGATTGAGACTTGCTATAGTCAAAAATAAAATAATTACAGGGTAAACTCAGTGTTACTTGGATAGGAGTTCACGCTTGTAACTCCTACCCAAGGTCTCTGATCTGCATGCAATATGTATTTCACTGTCGCGACCCTGGTTGCTTTTGTCTGAATCAGGGCAATGGAGTCATAAGAAATCAGCCAAGAAGGGTCCTTGTGGAGAAGTTATGGGGAATTTTGTTTGTATTTTTACTGCCAGCACAGAGCTTAAGTGGAAAGTAAGAATGTGAAGCACTTGTGCTTTGCTTTCTGATGGTTAATCTGTACTTCAGACTTTAGAAATCCTAGTTCTTCTCCCTGGCATTGAGATGATGTGTATGAGTGCTATGGGAAAAGACAGACTCAATTATCTTTTGTCCTTCAACATCTGTACTGGTAAAATGGACTAATGATAATGTTACTCACTTTCTAAGAAATGGGAAAGCAGATAAAAAATGGTTAAAAACAGAAACATGTCATAGAGTAGGAAAAGGCATCTTGTGAAAAATAAAGAGCCGTGTTAGAATAACATAAAATAAAATAGAATCTTACTTGATTAAAGGTTTTTAAATTAGGGCTTACAATAAAATGTGAGCTCCATGAAGACAGGGATTTTTGCTTATTTTGTTCACTGCAATATCCTAAGTCCCTGAAACAGAGTCCAGCTTGTAATAGGCACTAGTAACCATTTGTTGAATGTAAGGGTGAATCGATAAATACTAGTAAAACTAGGCACCGCAGTGAAGTGGCAATCTGCATTTGTCTTTCCTCCTCAGGCAAAGCCATAGACCGACATGTGGGGAAAATGGCAGGTAGGCGGGTGGACACCCACAGGACAGTACAGAGTTCTGGGGCGTGGTTCCCCGGTGGACACAGGATGATGCGTCTGGGAGGGCTGCCAGCTGAGAGGCGTGCACAAAGTCACCAGGAGTTCTCTTAGGAAAAACGGAGAGGCCTTTGCGAGGAATGGGCGTTTTCCTGTCTCTTGCCTGTGGCCAAGTTCCAGAGGCTGGGAGAGCAGGCCTAGCTCTAGGAAATCAGCCTTTTACTCCTACCAAGGTTGGGAGATAAAGAAATGAGCTAACATGAGGAGAAATTAGAAATCCTGCTTCAATTCTTAAACTCCGACGTAAGGAAAACAAGTAGTCGTGATTAAGTCAATGAAAAAATATGAAGTTACTTTGGGGATATCACAATGTCAGCCCTAGGGAGTGTGTTAGCCGGCTCTGGCTGCCATAACAGAATACCACAGACTGGGTGGCTTAAACAACAGAAATTTATTTTCTGACGGTTCTGGAGGCTGGAAGCCTGAGATCGAGGTGTTGGCAGGTTTCGTTTCTCCTGAGGCCTCTCTTCCTGACTTGCAGACAGCTACCTTCTCGCTGTATCCTCACATGGCCTTTTCTCTCTCTCTGTGTGTATGTGTAGGGAGAGAGAGAGAGAAACAGAGAGACCGTGCACGAGAGCACGTGTCTCCTCCTCTTCTTATAACAACACTAGTCCTATCAGATTAGTGCCCTAGTCTTCTGACTTTATTTAATCTTAATTACCTGCCTAAAGGCCCTATCTTTAAATATAGTCACATTGAGGGTTCAGGTTTCAACACGTAACTTTTGATAGAGACACAATTCAGTCCACAGCAGGGGCTTAAAGAGTCCATCTCAGGTTGGAGGTGTCAGCATGGAGGGGGCATCTCTGAGGCCCTGCCAGCACTTTTCCTAAAGCAGTCATAGTCATTAAAAACGAAAGACTTTCTCGAATATTAAGGGGTGGCATGCTCTGTGATCTCTGGCTCCTATTTAGAGCACCATTATTACTATTGGATTGTGACATTAATCATGACACAAGATACATATAAAGCCTAAGGCCTTCTTTATGGTTGAGAAGCCTAGGCAACAGGCATGTTCAGTAGGAAGAGAGCCAGCCTATTTTTTTATTCATTTATTTTTAAAAGCAAGCTATATACTGGAAATATAATACTTAGGTTTTCAGATTCTTACCCAAACCACTGAAAATGCAAATTGTTTACCAGTCATGTTGGCATTCCTGGGAGAAATTTCTATTCCCTTCAATTCTGAAAATATCACTCTAAAAATGTAGAGTTAGAAGAACCCTCAGAGAAACCTATATCCTCATTTTATTAACGATGGCCTGCAGACCCCGATACATTAAGAATCTTAATTACCATCTTGCAGCCAGTCAGAGGCAGAGGTAAGGGGCGAGCATAGGTTCCACACAGCCTGTAGCCTTGGGAAAAATGCCCAGAGCTTCTGACGGGCTGACTGCCTGCAAGTCAGGCAGAGCCTCCACCACTCCATCTACACCTTTGCTTTTGGTCCTCATTTAATCAGTGCAAAGATGTTCAATGAATATGTACTCTCCACTCAATAGTGATAGACAAAAGCATAACATTCTGTCTCAAGAGGTAAACAGTCTGGTTTTGGATGTTCAGGCTAACATTCAAGAAAAGAATACAAGAGAATATACAATTTCACATAAGCAGCTAAAATCCTAGCAGGCTTCCAAAAACTGCTTGGTTTCCTGAGAGTCTTTCAAGGGGCTTTGAAGTCAGATCTGGATTTGAGCTCAACTTTGTTATTAACTGGGTGACCTTAAGCAGTCACTGGGCCCACTGAGCCTCAGTTTCCCCATCTCTAGAGAGGAGACTACAGGGCTGGGGACAGATCCACATGGGCTGTTGAGGTGGTCATGGTGGTTATGGTAACCACACCACTGTAGTCCCAGCTGCTGTTAAAACAGCTGCCACTGATATTCCCATTGCCGTAGGGATAAAACAGCAGGAGCTTAGTTGGAGATTAGCCTCCAGCTGGCCCTCCAGGTAACCCCTGACGGCTGCTTCATTCTTACAAATAAATAACATTTCCAGTCTTCTTTATAATGCTCGCTTATTTTCCCAAGAACCTAACAGGTGGGTTTTTGCGAGACCCATTTGTAGTTCCTTTGTGGTCCTCCTACACTGCACCATAAATATCCAAGCATAATTCTTCCTCCTCCTTGGTGAATTGGAGGAAAACTCATACCTTATTTTTCTACTTCTATTGTAGTGAACTTTTTCCTTATTTGAATAGAATCTGAGAGACTCTTCGGGTATGAATCCCAGCTCTGCCTCCACCCGTTGTGTAACCTTGAGCAAATGATTTCATTTCTGTGCGCCTGATTTCCTTATCTGTAAAACTGAGATAATCATATATTCATATCATATGGTGTGTGAGATCATTAAACAAGGTATTCCATAAAAAATACTTAGTATGGAGCCTGGCACATAGTACACACTCAATAACTGTGAGCTATTAGTAGTAGTAGTAGTATCATCAAGACTTTTAAGAAGAGATAAAATTGCTTTATGTAGGACTACTTTGAATAAAGAAGAAATTAAAATAAGGAAGAGAATCTCAGAGCAAAATCCTCCAGGCATTAATCCATGAATGTTCTAGGCATTATGACAAACCCTAAGAAACAGAGTTACTTTGGAGCCTTTGAGCAGTTAATGGGGAAAGAGAGGAAACTCCCGCCCGCCACACTGGTATAGTAAATGGAGGGAGGTACCTACTGGGCCAGGGGAAAGAAGGAGTAGGATGTAAGTCTTCGTGGGATGCGTTAGGGAAGTGTTGGGGGGTAGTGGGGGAGTCTTCACAGAGAAGGAAGACTTGACTTGAATTTGAAAAAATAGTTAGGAGGGGATCAGATGAACATAGAAGCCCCAGGATGCTCTAGCCAGAAGGACTAGTGTATTTTAAAAAAAAATTGAGGCAGAGAGAACAAGATACATTTTGGAAACAGCAAATAGTTGGATCTGCTGTAGGGCACATGGGGGCGGAGGGTGGAAATGAAACTGGAGATGGTAGGCAAGTATTGGTTTATGAAAAGCCCATGTGCCATGCTCAAAAGTCTAGATTTTATCAAGGCAGCCAATATTCCATAAACCATATTCCCCAGATTCCTTGATATGTTAATAGCTGTTCCATTAATTAAAAAAACATTCTGTGGTCTAATATATTTGAGAAATGTTTGGTACAAAAAAGTTAATTTTTTTTTTTACTGTAGGATTTTCGGAGCATTAATATGTCAAGAGGAAGATATAAAATGAAGCTTTCTTAAAACATTTGATGTGATTTTGAAATACTTCTTATAGTGCATTTGTTAACATCTAGTTTCAGAGGACAATAAAGAATTTTGAGGAGTTAAGTAACGTATGAAGATATTTTATTTAGGATTACAAAGACAATTCTGGAAGCAAAGTGGAGATGAACTAGATAATGTTAATGAGGGGGAGGTGTTTTTGAAGGAATATATTATTTGTTCCATAAGTATAATAATTATTCTGAAATGAGTAATATAAATATGACACCTAATCGAAAGGGACTAATTAAAAAATAAAATATTGAATTAGTTCTTATTTAAAAAGCATGGTGGTGCTTTGCTGGCCAGTGCTACTTCCTATAAGGAGTTCATCAATTAACCAGGTACATATTTAATAGACTTCTTTGGTTATCCAGTTTTGCATTTGTATTTTCATAGGTTGATACGGAGACTTCGAGTTTTGTTTTTTCTTTTGTTTTGTTTTGTTTTATTTGAAAGACCGTGTCTCACTCTATCGCCCAGGCTAGCATGCAGTGGCGCGATCATAGCTCATGTCAGCCTCGAACTCCTGGCCTCAAGCGATCCTCCTGCTTATGCCGACTCTAAAATGTCTAAGGCAGGATGAACGTAGGCTCTCTTCCCCCTATTAACTGCACGAACATGGGCAAGTTATTTAATCTTTCTAACCGCAAAATTTCTAACATATAGGGGGGAGGTCATAATTCCTGCCTTAGGGAGTTGTGTCCATAGGCTGGCATGACCATTCTTTGTGATCTATAAAGGACTACCTGTATGAAGACTTGTGAGACACTGCAGCAAGCTGGCACACAGTGGAACCTCCATAACGTTTGCCGAACCATTTCATGAAAGTAGATCCTAGCCCTGTCTCCTAACAGCATGAAAAGGGGCACGTGCTCAATTTGTGTAATTCAGATTTTCAAATCGAGAGTTGTTACCTGTTAGCTCTCCCCAGGGCTGCCACCTCCCTGTCGCATGAATGTGAGCTGTGTTTCCAGACTCCCCTCAACAACCGCCCTCCAAACTTTTCTAACTCAAAGAGGCTTCAGGAGATTCAATGCCAGTTGCCTTTGAGGTTGCAGGAGCAGGCAACTCTTTGGTTCTAATGAATCCATTGGACGGGCTTTTCTTCCCTGCAGCCTTGGTCTTGGAGATCACCTTGATCTCAGCTCACCCCCAAGAAGCTGGAGAAGGGAGAGCACCTATGGAATGTCCTTGTGGTGTTCTAACACGTCCTTAGAATGGGGCTCCAGCCCTGTGATGCTCAGATTAGGGGGCAAAAGGGAATGGGGCAGAAAATAAGGTGATTCAGAGGCTCTGGAGAGGTCTCAGAACTACAGTTCGGCTTCAGTTCTCACTCTACCTTTTGGTGGTGCGACTGGCTACGTCAAACTCTAAACTATCAACACCTGCAGAGTTTTCTCTTCTCCAGGCCCTGCCCCATTTCAAAAGTTTCCGTCACCACCGTGGCTGCCTTTGTCTTTCTTGTCCTTTCATTTAGGTGGCTCTTTGCCAGCGATGGTAGCTCATAAAAATGACTAACAGTCATAAAATAAGCCAAGTTGTTTTCCCATGCAATAGTGATTCTTTGCAGTTATAATTCTTCTGACGGGACAGCTAAGAACTGAAAAAAGGTGCAGTAATTGAAGTTAATTTCCCCATTATACAGTGGTTGTTTTCCAGCGGCAATGCGTACTCTCGCCAGCAGGGGGCAGTGTTCATCTTTAAATGACGTGAGCCTGGCAGACCCGGCTCCCAGAGCTCGCAAAGCCCGGTATCCCAGGATCCCAGGCCCTCCAGAGCCCATACTGATGTTCTTCCTACACGCACATCTCCTGAATGCAAATCTTATGGACTGGTAAGTCTAGATTTGCTCTGAGTTCTGACATTAAACAAAAGCACTTCCATAAAACGGAATGACGGGGACTTTATGGCAGCATGCAGCGTTATTTTCATTGTGAATAATGTGTTAAGCATTTCGGGGTGTTGGGATGGTCACAGAGTAATTGAAAATCACTCTAGAAGTATCATAGCTGCTAAACTGGGTTTTTTGTTTTGATTTGGTTTTGATTGTTGTAGTCATCCTGAGGTTGTTCGAATAAGCAAGGGAGGAATGAAACAACTTTCTCCCAATTAGCCAAACCCCTGTACGGAGGCCTCTGTTCTTCTGCATAAGCATACTCTAGCTTCCCAGAACAGAAGTGAGTTGTCTACAGTGTGGTGACTTGGATTTTGAATGAAAAAACTAGAATCACACTAAGTTGGAAGTCAACTTTTAACCAACGAATAGATAAGCCCAATATAATCTAAGTCTTACCCATAAAGCCCCTTCTGAAAGTAAAATATTCGCAGCACACATTTGCACGCATCCTTGTAGTTTTAGCCCCCTGTTGATAAGAGCACCCCGATTCCGAAGTGGTAGAGGGTAGGGAAAGAGGAAGGGCTATCTCCTCTCCAGTGGCCTTGAGGCAGGAACCAGCATTCAAGAATGTGGGTGAAGCCAAATGATTAAAATAGCCACACTGCTTCAAACTTTGAAATCTTAGTGAAAACACAGTCTACGTTTTATTTCAATGAGAGGCACACACTTTAAGGAAACATTTAACATTATTTTTCCAGGTTCTTGAAGAATTTTGCATTTCTTCCTTCCTCCTGAGACATGGTTTCTAGTAATTTTCCCATACAATTTGGGCTTCCTGTGACTGAGAGTTTATTGCAACGCCTGACACATTTTATGGCGCTATTACGAAATTTAACTGAAATACATGAGAATGGTGTGTTTACAAAGGTTGTGCAATCCTCTGAGTTAATAGAAACAAAGTTCCTTTGGAAGAGTTAAGTGGGTCTTAAGCTATAGTACTGAGAGAGGGGGAGAGGGATAGAGAGAGAGAGGAGGAAATTTAGCCCTTACAGTCTTCACCTTTGCTTCACTCCATCGTTATTTGCTTTTCTCTTTGCCATCATTGATAGTTGAATTCAGTGTTCACACCAAAACGGCTGTGTATGGAAACGGGCTTTCTTAAGAGTTAAGGAATTTACAGCACTGAGATTTTGGACTTTGGGAAACACAAAGTGAATCATTTGACCTTGAATTGTGTATCACAATCCCCTGTTTCCGCATAACGACTGCATATGTACATGTTTAATGAAAAAGACCCTTAAGGTTTGTAAGGGAAAAAAAAAAGCAACACCCTAGATTTATATATTCCACTAAACATGATCTTCACAGGCTAATTAGTTAGTAATTTCACCCTTGCTTGTAATATAAACCATTTTATGATCAATAATAATAAAATCTATGTAAACCAGGCTCTTTATTAATAAACATGACGTGCTTCTGGCTTTCAAATAAAATAATGCTTTACGTGCTTTCCTCTCTATCATGCCTAGACTAATCACACAATAAAAATCAAACAACTAAAACAGTAGTTTTATCTCATGCTGTAGAAAACAATACAGAGACCACGTCAAGAGCTTCTGAATGAGCCATGAACTACAGAAGGCTGGGATGGGGGAGAGAAACCCAAATCTTTCTTTCAGTGTATGGTATCGAGAAACTTTTAGACTCTTAAAATGATTCAAAATATGTTTTTGAATAATGAGCAGACATCTGTGGAATTGCAGGTGAGGGAAATGACTGAGAATCCCATTTTTATCAACTCCCCCAACCTGTGAGAACCCAGTGAAGCAGTTAATGGAGAGGCTCCATGGACCTGTGCTGTGAGGCAGCTGTGGTCATTGAGGCAGCTTCCCCAACAGACAGGAAGAAACAGGAAACCTTACGTCTCAGCTCTAAGTATCATACAAATGTCTTCCAATGGAAACGCTCCTAATTGTGGAATTTACATTACTCTAGCTACCACCAATAATAGGTCACACCCAGGCAGGACCAACTACATGACATACAGGGACCACTGCAAAATGAAATGCGGAGTTCTTTAATCACGTTATTCAGCATTTCAAAATGATGACAGCAGAGCATTAAACCAAGTGTGGGGCCTTCTAAGTGTGGGCCCTATGAGCCTATGAAGCCAGCTCTGTGCCCAGGAGACACAGTGGCCCCAGGCCTGACACACAAAATTAATTTTCTCTACACATTTCATCTCTCTAAAAGATTGTTTTAGTTAACACAAGAAGAGTTCTGGTCATTTTAGCACCACTATGAAAGTTTTCAAAAGGATAATTCCAGGTAACCTTTCTGTTGATATATCTAGTATACCTATGAGTATTTGGAGAACTCTGGAAAATAAAATATTTATTGACAAATGAAAATGTCTTTGCTAGGAAATATATTATTTCAAATTTAAAAGTATCCAAGGCAATCTGGGAAATTCTATTCATACTATGAAGGCTCCTATCTGAAATTTCCTTTTGTTAGATAATAATAAAAATAATGGCTAACGTTCATTGTTTATTAAGTGCTTTATATGTATTAACCTATTGATCCACCAAACAACCCAGTCCTTTAAGATGGATAGTATTATGCCCAAATTATAGACTGGAGGCAGAGAGTGATTAGTTAAGTCACTCAAAGTCACAAAGATGATAAGTGACAGACATGAGATTTGGTCCAAGGTAATTGTTTCCAGAGTTCTTGCTCTTAACCACATCACAGCTCTCAGACAAGGTGGAGTTCACAGAGAGTAAGGTTGCTGTTTTGGAAATTTATTCCACGATACTTCAGGCACTGTGGCTCAGCAGTCTGGCAGTCAATGGCTTTCTGCCAGTCTCTCCTGTTTCCCTGTGTCCACTGTGGTCCACATTCATTCCACGATGGGACAGTTTGGGCAACAGGGGGTCCCCAAGATGACTGCTTTGAACTGAAATAATCAGTTCAAGCAAACAACCCTTCAGCCCAGTCAAATAACCAGTTCAACCATGTATTGGTTTGACTGGGTTAGTTGGTGCCTGAACTCAGTGTATGGGTAGCTGAGTCTTTTGAGGCTACGTAGACACTCACAGTTGTAGACTGAAGTGATACCACTACTGTGATGCCGAATGACACGAATCAAGTTCTTCCTGTAAAAATCAACATCACCAGACTTGACTCTGTGGGAAGGGGATTTGCTTCTTCTCTAATTGAATCTAAGCATGTTAAAATATTGTTTTTCCTCCGTGAAGGCAGTTTAATGGATCGAATAATGGACTGAATTAGCAATACAGAGGTAAAGACAAAATATGAGACAGAAGGCATACTGTTATTTCTACCTTTAAGGGAGAATGCTGCAGGTAGTGTTTGAGAAGATTTTCTTCTATTTAGAAAGTCAAGGTTAGCATCCACATTGTGAGTTCTAACAAGCGAGTCAGGCATCCCCCATAACTCTGGAAGTACCGGTTGGAGGCCAGAGTGCAAACTGGTATTTGTTTAAGGTTGACTAAGGCAGGTAAATGATCCAAGGAAGCTCATGGAGACATTGAAGGGCAGACAATTGAAAACCTGAGGCATGTTTTTAAGAGTCAGGTTGATAGCCTCTTTGCTCTGTAAAGATCTGAAGATGTGTCCACTTAACCTGCACCCATCTCTTTATCACTGTTAAATATTTACAGATAAATGTTTAAGTGCCTAGAAGCTTGGAGAGCTTTGCTTATCAGAAAGCCAGTTTTAAAAGGCACTTAATGCTGGAGTTGGTGGGCTGATGAAAATGCCCTCTGTTCCATTTACTCCCCAATAGTCACAAAGCTAATTGGGGTTGGCATAGGCTATTCTGACTTTGCTGGGAAGAAAATCTTGAAACATTTTCAAAGAATTCATAGCTGTAAAAGGAAAGGCTATTAGAGGGCAGTGTACATAGACAAATGATAGCTTTGTCCGCTGTCGTATGTGAGTCTTTGACTGAGGGAAAAGTAGATGCTAGTTATTCTGGCTCTGCTGTATTCATTCACAAATATGCAACAGATATTTACCAAGTGCCCTCTTTTTGCCTGGTGTCATGCTAGAAATTATGATAGAGCTGTGAATATAGCAGACAAGAGCACTGCCTTCACAAAGACACAGTCTTAGTGTGAGAAGAACACAGCTATGGCGTCTGTATACCTTGTGCTCGCTCACCATGAAACATGAAAAGACAAGTACGAACTCTTCCACTTGGGCATTTTCTGATTTCTTTGCCCATTTCTATAAAAGAAGCTTTTTACCTGATGACAGATGGAAATGCTTCTTGCCCACCACTAAAGATATGTCTAGGAAAAAACCAAGGAAGCATGGAATAGGACCCCACACTAATTTAAGCTGTAAACTTTAATTTGTTATACACATGTAAAAAAAAGCAGGGTAATATTTACTATTGTATAAATCAACCATTTACCTTGTAAAATACTTTTATGCACAATGGATCTCATAAAGCAGAACACAGAGTCTGTTTCACTAACGTTGCTGCGCTTGTACCAAAGCACAGCATAAATGATGTGGCATGGAAAGAGTTTCTTCTTCCCTCTCCAACATTTGGGAAATTGAATGATCAGAGTCAGGACCATGTTCTTCAACCCTAGAGCCGATTGACTTTTACAAATCGAGCCTTTCATAGAATTCTGTGTTGTAGCCACTAGGATAATCTCATATTTAGGACTGATTTCCCTGAGAAATAATTTTTGTTTTGTTTTGTTTTTTTCTTCTAAAGGTAGTGGCTTTGTTTGTTTGACTCTCAAGGGGGCTTAAGAACATTCTAGTCTTCTGAAGCCTTGATATGCGTTTTAAGACACCTTTGTGGTTAGTACCTGGAAGAATAAATGACCAAACAGAGTTTTAGTCTTGGCCTCTTTTCTCCAACTCTGTCAGATGTGGGGTTTGGCAAATCCCTTTAGCACATTTTGCCAGGCACTTTCCCCGTAATTTTTTAAACCCATGTATATTTCAAGAGAAATTTAATCTACATGTCTCTGATTCATTTACACTTAGCTCATCAGAATGTTATTTTGCTGGAATTCTTTCATTGTCTGGGAGATCAGTGAATCCCCTTAGCAAACTCTACCCTTTTTCTTTCACAATTTCTGAGAATAAACAAAATCTGAACTTTATAATTCTGTATTCTCAGGAACCATTCTGGGCGCTCTTTGAAATACCAGCATGTTCACTGCCTTTGGTGATCGTGTGTCATTTAAATTTGTTGGGTCCAGAGTAATAACAATTTACAAATTTGATTTAAACATAACTTTTGAGACTTACTGATTTAAAGATATTTAAAGATAACTTAGTGACTCTAAAGGACAAGTTTCTGAAAAACGGGATATTTAGATAATTTTGATAATCTCCAAATATCCTGCCTACTATAAAATCATTAGTAATTGATTCATAATATTGTTTGAATCCACTTGAAATTGATTCATTCGAAATCCTAGAGTTAAAGAAAGTAAAAAAGTTGGAAGCCTTTTTTCTCTGTCTAATGGTACCTTAAATTTGCTTCTAAGAATCACCGCAGTACACATTGTATGTTGTATAAAGCAAAATGGTTAATCTGTCTCTTAAAAAGCAATTTCAGCATCCACCCGCAATGCTGTATGAGCTGCTAGAGACTCTTTGGCTCAGAGTCAGAAACCCAGCTTTCCAGACCTGCCTTCCACTGCCTACGTTTTTGTGTGACTGGAAGATAATTTGTAAACACCCTCTAGATCTTACCTCATGTAAAATTCAGGAAACCAGGCTTGCCCTACTTATTTGAAGGTATTTTTCAGGATAAAATGAAATAATAAATTAACAGAACTTTATAATCCTTATGTTTGAAGCATACTTCCCAATGGCACCTCTCAAACTATTTTGGTGGAAGACAGTTTTTTTCCCCTTCAATCCATTGTGGGCTGAAATCTTTATAAAATGCAATAAAATGAACTGCCAAAAAAAGAAATTAAAAGACAAAATATAAGTGAAATGAAAAAAAATTAGACCCAATAAACATAAAATGTTAAATTGATACAAAGGTTTCTAAATGCTTTGCTTAAATTTAATTTCCATCTTGTCACGTATGTGTAACGTACAGCTTGTGGACTGGCGCAGATCTGCGGACCACACTTTGAGTAGCTGTGCTTCTGCATACGGGGCAGGGAGAACTTGCCTATTGTTATTGTCCTAAGGATATTCTTCTTTCAGCACCTGACACTGATGGTTTCTAATTCCATGTCATGTGGTTTGAACTGCCACCTCTCTTCCAGCTTTCCTAGATACAGTAGCTCCACTGATGAGACATTGTTCTGAATATTTCACATTTAGATCTCCAGTGATGCTCTTTTGGGCCTTATGCCTTGGCAATATTTGATTCTGCTAGCTCCCTTACCTAATACCTATAACTTAACTTCTCAGGCATCTCTCTTCTCTCTATTCCTGTTTCTACCCTTCTTGGACCATTAGTGCTTGGTCCATTACCAGCCTCTGTCCAGTCTATGGTACTCTTCACACTGTGGTTGAATTGACATTCTTCAGCTACATCCCTAAATATATCAGTCCTTTGCTCACAAATCTTCTAAGGTGGAGCAAATGAGCACTGCCTAGCTTATGTTTTCCTGCTGATTGGTCTCTTCTCGTGCTCTCTTCCCAGTTTAAACTATCCCTAGCCTCAGTATCCCGTCATTTGCATCCTCCCCATCATTCTGTGCTTATGCCAAACACCACCTTCTCCACGAAGCCTCTTTGGGGGATATGTTCTGTCCTTCTCTGTAATAGTCTGTACCTCTCAGCCGACACAGATGTTCTTCTGTCCAGCTCTATGGTGCTTTGTAGGTTAGAATTAATAATTTCCCTCTCTTCTTCTCCACCCCCGCCCCAACTCAATTGTGAACAAATTGAAGTTAGGAGTCATGCTAGACTTTTAAATAAAAAAGGGTTATTATTAGTTATGGAATAGAACATACATTCTCTTTGCCATAAAAAGATTGTTCAAGTAATATGGAGAGAGTTAATTGTCCCTAGGTCACTTATCCTAATCTCAATCTCTTGGGTAACCATGATCATGGGTTCAGTGGGTTAGGGTACATTATTTGACACCTTTTCCTTTTTTATATATTTTCACGTATAACTACTGAAATATCTTTATTTTGTGTGTACATGTCAGGAGATCTATGTGTTGGCTTTTAGTACTTTTGTTCTGCAACTTTTCTTTTTTCATTCAGTGATATGTCCTGGAGATCTTTTTATGTCAATACCCATAGATCTACCTCATTTTATGACTACCCCATGGCATTCCAGGAAGAAATGTACCTGGGTTCATTTTGCCTATTGATGGATATCAGAATCATTTCTACTTTTTTGTTATTATAATATCAGAATTATTTCTAATTTTTTATGCCAATGTCTGTCTTTTCTAGAATTTAGTACAATGCCTCTCCCATATGAATGCTTGATAAATACTTGTGGAATTGAACAAACCGGGGAGTTCCCAAGACATGTTAACTTTCATAGTTCCTTGAGGTGATCTATAGAAATTTCCTGAAGGACAACTCATATTTGGACTTCACAGTTAAAGTGAAATGTGAAGAACATGAAAGAGAGTTTCAAGGAGGTGAATGAAGATCGGAGAAGTAGAAAATAAGGCCTAGGAAAAAAGGCCAAGAGGAGCCAGAGAGTGAATTTGATAATATTCTTTCCATATGAAGATCAATGTTCTCTCTCGACAGAGACAGAAGCAGTAGAGAACTGTGAACATGTTAAATTGGATTTGGTGTGAGGATTATTAGACCTAGGATAATTGTGGATTTCCCTCCTGGAGACTTTGAAAAAACAAAAATTGTTTCTCCTCTTTAAGAAACAGTGTAACAGTAGTCTTATCTGATAGCACAGAGCTAGAATAGATGACTTCTCCTGGAGATTTTTCCTGGTAGAGAATTTATTAGCTCTGAATTCTCTCTTTAAACTCTTACCTATTGTAATCTGTTCAGCAAACTCAAAGTTCCTGGGGGACACAACTGTTATGTTAATGATGAGTGAAATGTGAGGGTGCAAGTCATCTGTCTAATTACATTGTTCCTAACTTCAATTTCTTCACCTTTTAACCGTCTTTCCTTAAAAGTAAATTCTCTCATTTAGGTTGGTCATTGAAGTATGCCATTACAAATTTTGTTTTTTAATTTTACTTTAAGTTCTGGGATACATGTGCAGAATGTGCAGGTTTGTTACACAGGTATACATGTGCCATGGTGGTTTGCTGCACCTATCAACCCATCATCTAGGTTTTAAGCCCCATGTGCATTAGGTATTTGTCCTAATTCTCTTTCTCCCCTTTGCTCCAACCCCCTGAAAGGCCCTGGTATGTGATGTTCCCATCCCTGTGTCCACGTGATCTCATTGTTCAACTCCCACTTATGAGTGAGAACATGTGGTGTTTGCTTTTCTGTTCTTGTGTTAGTTTGCTGAGAATGATGGTTTCCAGCTTCATCCATGTCCCTGCAAAGGGCATGAACTCATTCCTTGTTATGACTGCATAGTATTCTATGGTATATATGTGCCACATTTTCTTTATCCAGTCTATTATTGATGGGCATTTGGGTTAGTTCCAAGTCTTTGCTATTATAAATGGTGCTGCAATAAACATACGTGTGCACGCATCTCTATAGTAGAATGATTTATAATTTTTTGGGTATATACCCAATAATGGGATTACTAGGTCAAATGGCATTCCTGGTTCTAGATCCTTGAGGAATTGCCACACTGTCTTCCACAATGGTTGAACCAATTTGCACACCCACCAACAGTGTAAAAGTGTTCTTATTTCTCCACATGCTTGCCGGCATCTGTTGTTTCCTGACTTTTTAATGATCGTCATTATAACTGGCATGAGATGGTGTCTCATTGTGGTTTTGATTTGCATTTCTCTAATGACCAGTGATGATGAGCTTTTTTGTCATATGTTTGTTGGCCGCATAAATGTCTTCTTTTGAGAAGTGTCTGTTCATATTCTTTGCCCACTTTTGATGGGGTTATTTGTTTTTTTTTCTTGTAAATTTGTTTAAGTTCCTTGTAGATTCTGGGTATTACAGCTTTGTCAGGTGGATAGATTGCAAAATTTTCTCCTATTCTATAGATTGCCTATTCACCCTGATTATAGTTTCTTTTGCTGTGCAGAAGCTCTATAGTTTAATTAGATCTCATTTGTCACTTTTTGCTTTTGTTGCAATTGCTTTTGGCATTTTCTCCACATGCTTGCCGGCATCTGTTGTTTCCTGACTTTTTAATGATCGTCATTATAACTGGCATGAGATGGTGTCTCATTGTGGTTTTGATTTGCATTTCTCTAATGACCAGTGATGATGAGCTTTTTTGTCATATGTTTGTTGGCCGCATAAATGTCTTCTTTTGAGAAGTGTCTGTTCATATTCTTTGCCCACTTTTTGATGGGGTTATTTGTTTTTTTTTCTTGTAAATTTGTTTAAGTTCCTTGTAGATTCTGGGTATTACAGCTTTGTCAGGTGGATAGATTGCAAAATTTTCTCCTATTCTATAGATTGCCTATTCACCCTGATTATAGTTTCTTTTGCTGTGCAGAAGCTCTATAGTTTAATTAGATCTCATTTGTCACTTTTTGCTTTTGTTGCAATTGCTTTTGGCATTTTCTTCATGAAATCTTTGCCCATGCCTATGTCCTGATTGGTATTGCCTAGGTTTTCTTCTAGGGTTTTTATGGTTTTGGGTTTTATATTTAAGTCTTTAGTGCATTTTAAGTTAATTTTCATATAAGATATAAGGAAGGGGTTCAGTTTCACTTTTCTGCATATGAATAGCCAGTTTTCCCAGCACCATTTATTAAATAGGGAATCCTTTCCCTATTGGTTGTTCTTGTCAGGTTTGTTGAAGATCAGATGGTTGTAGATGTGTGGTATTATTTCTGAGGCCTCTGTTCTATTCCATTGGTCTATATAACTGTTTTGGTACCAGTACCATGCTGCGTTGGTTACTGTAGCCTTGTAGTATAGTTTGAAGTTGGGTAGTGTGATGCCTCTAGCTTTGTTCTTTTTGCTTAGGATTGTCTTCGCTATATGGGCTCTCTTTTGGTTCCATATGAAATTTAAAGTACTTTTTTCTAATTCTGTGAAGAAAGTCAGTGGTAGCTTGATGGGACTAGCATTGAATTTATAAATTACTTTGGGCAGTATGGCCATTTTCGCTCTTGATTCTTCCTATCCATGAGCATGGAATTTTTTTCTGTTTGTTTGCATCCTATAATATTTCCTTGAACAGTGATTTGTAGATCTCCTTGAAGAGGTCCTTCACATCCCTTGTAAGTTGTATTCCTAGGTATTTTATTCTCTCTGTAGCAAGTGTGAATGGGAGGTCACTCACGATTTGGCTCTCTGCTTGTCTCTTATTGGTGTATAGAAATGCTTGTGATTTTTGCACATTGATTTTGAATCCTGAGACTTTGCTGAAGTTGCTTATCAGCTTAAGGAGATTTTGGGCTGAGATGCCAGGGTTTTCTAAATATACAATGATGTCATCTGCAGACTATTTGACTTCCTCTCTTCCTACTTGAATACCCTTTATTTCTTTCTCTTGCCTTATTGCCCTCACCAGAACTTCCAATACTATGTTGAATAGGAGTGGTGAGAGAGGGCATCCTTGTTGGAAGTCTGCCATTTATTCTTCCATCTTTATTTAAGTTACAATGCCATCAGCATCAGTGGCTTGAGTAAGGAAGGGACTTTAGAGATACATACTCACATGTTAAACCCATGTCTTTTAAAAGATTATGTATGTTATGTTCTCTATTTATTCAACTTTTTATCTCTCAAATGTCATGTATTCCATCATCTCATCACAGAGTAGCTGACTAGGAGGAAGTGAAGCTCATTCCCTCAGTGGCCCTGGCTCTTTACCTCAGCCCTTAGTATTGTGTAGTAGACCCATATTTTTGACAACAGCTGCTGCTTCATGCTTTTTCATCTTAGTCCTTCCCTGATTATCTGGCAGGACAAACTGCATCCTGGGGTTTGCACTTTTAGCCCTTTGGGCCTAAAGCTGTTGGAAACCTGGGAAATAGCACATATTAATCAATCATGTCCTGATATTCATTTATTGTCATTCTGAGTATTGCAGCTCATAGGCTTTGATTTAGGCACAAATGTCCTTTTTTTTTTTTTCTGAGACGGAGTCTCGCTCTGTCACTCAGGCTGGGGTGCAGTGGCGTCATCTCGGCTCACTGCAAGCTCTGCCTCCTGCGTTCACGCCATTCTCCTGCCTCAGCCTCCTGAGTAACTGGGACTACAGGCACCCACTACCACGCCTGGCTAATTTTTTGTTTTTTGTTTTTTTTTGTTTTGTTTTGTTTTGTTTTGTTTTTTAGCAGAGACGGGGTTTCACCCTGTTAGCCAGGATGGTCTCGATCTCCTGACCTCGTGATCCACCCACCTCTCCCTCCAAAGTGCTGGGATTACAGGTGCGAGCCACCGCGCCTGACCCCACATGTTCTTTTAAGGACGCAAATGATTTGCAGCTCCAAGGAGGAATCAGTACATGCTCAATGTGATCAAATGATAGCTCAAGTTCCACTGGGTTCATGGTAGCAACTCTTCCTATCTATAATACCCACTCTTCCTTGTGCTCATTTCCCTCTCTCCTGCTTTGCATTTTCTGAAGAACAACCCTGATATAAATTTTTTAAAGTAAAAGTGCTAAATTTCATTCTGAGTTTTCCCTTAGAATGTTACCAGGCCGGGCACAGTGGCTCACGCCTGTAATCTCAGAGTTTTGGGAGGCTGAGGCGGGTGGATCACAAGGTCAGGATATTGAGACCATCCTGGCTAACACGGTGAAACCCCATCTCTACTAAAAATACAA
>NW_016819479.1:1654025-1701838 GCF_001698545.2 Rhinopithecus bieti | reverse complement strand
AAAAAAAAAAAAAAAAAAAAAAAAAAAAAAAAAAAAAAAAAAAAAAAAAAATGGTTACATGGAAGTTTTGATTTGTAGTTGATGCACAACTTTAAAAAATTACCTTAAAATCTCTTTCTAATAGATTGTAAGTGATTTATAGTAGAGCATGGGGGAAGGCAGAATTAGAATCTTGATAGCTGATACTAGAATTCTTCTTCAACTGAGAACTGTCCCTAAAAGGAAATCAGTTTAAATCAGTTAATAAGATCCCAGGATAAAAAATGAGCCCCTGAGGGCAGGGCTTGCTGAAGGAGGAAAGAAAATAGAGAATGAACTTGGTCTTCCAAGAAATAAATAGGAATGGGAGTGTGGCAGTTAAAGGGAAATGAGAGAGATGCCAGCCAAGTCACATGGGTATGTGGGTGAAGAATTTAAGAACAGGAATTTCTTATATTTGATTTAAATGGGTTGCCTTTATATGTTCAACCCCTTCATTATTAATAATTCGATAAAATCTATTATTTATGTAAAAGCCCTTTGAGAGTGATTATTTTTTTATATCTCATTTTAAGATTTATTTTTAATTGACAAATAATAATAATGTATATTTATAGGGTACACTGTGATGTTGTGATCTATCTACACATCATAGAAAGAATTAATCCAGCTAATTAACATCCGTCACTTCACCAATGTATCTTTTTTTGTGGTGAGAACATTAGAAATCTATTCTTTCAGCAATTTTAAAATGCACAATACATTATTATTAACTGTGGTCAAGATGTAGTGCAATAGATCAGGAAAAGGTATTCTTCCAGTCTGATTGAAACCTTGTACCTTTTGAACAACATCTCTTCTTTCCCATCCCTTCCCTCCAGACTCTGGTAAGAGAGTGATTATTTTTAATTGAGGAACTAGGCCAAATTCTGTTTCTGGATTGATAAGGCAAGGGATGGGGAGGATCCGAGATGGCTGATTAGAAGCAGCTCCAGTCTGTGGCTCCCACTGAGAACAAAAACTGCAAGTGAATCCTACACCTTCAGCTGAGGTATCCAGGTTCTCTCACTGGGACTGACAAGGCAGTTAGCACAACCTACAGAGAGTGAGGAAAAGTAGGGTGAGCAACTACCCAGCTGGGAGCCTTATAGGGTAAGGGGAACTCCCATCCCCAGCCAAGGGAGGTGGTGGGTGACTGTGCTACCCTGTTAGGGAAACCACACTTTTGCCACAGATCTGTGCAACCCATGGATCAGGAGATCCCCTTGTGAGTCCACACCACCAGGGCCTTGGGTCCCAAGCACAGAGCTGTGCAGACTCTTGGTGGCCCCTCACGCATGCTGGAGACTGCCTAAAACGACCAAGTTCCCTGGGGAAGGGGAGGCTGCCATCGCTGCAACTCCAGTGGACTGTTTTCACCTGCTAGTGCCGGGGGGACTGGGCAGTTTGGACCAGAAGGAATTCCCCCACAGTGCAGCACAGCGGTTGTGGCAGATTGTGACCAGACTGCTTCTTTAGGTAGGACCTGGATCCATTCCTCCTCACCAATGGGGCCTCCCTTTGGGAATTTCAGCCACTCCAGCCAGGGGTTTACAGACAAAACTCTGATTTCCCTTGGACAGAGCCCCTGTGGGGAGGGGTGGCCATGGTTTCTGGTTCAGGGGACTTAGTGTTTTCCTCTGCTGGCTCTGAGGAATCCAGGCAGTCTGGACAACTGGGATTCCCCCAGCACAGCACATCCCCTCTGTCAATGGGCAGCCAGAATGCTTCATTAAGTGGGTTCTGGATCCCATGCCTCCCTACTGGGTGAGACCTCCAACAGAGGTTGCCAAACACCTTATACAGGAGGGTTCCCAAATCAGCTTGGCTCCTCTCTGGGACAGAGATCCCAGAGGAAGGATAAGGAAGCCATCTTTGCTGTTCTGAAGCCTCCATTGGTGATACCTCCAGGTACAGGAGGGGCCCAGGTGAATAGGGTCTGCAGTGGAGCCCCAGCAAACCACAGCAACCCTCTGGAAGAGGAGCCTGACTTTTAAAAGAGAAACAAACAAACAGAAAGCAACAACCACAACAACATCAACAAAAAAGAACCCACAAAAATCCCATCAAAATGTCAGCAGCCTCAAAGATCAAAGGTAGATAAACCCATGAAGATGAGAAAAAATCAGTGCAAAACACGGACAAATCAAAAGTCAGAGTGCCTCTTCTCCTCCAAATGATTGCAACACTTCTCCAGCAAGGGCACAGAACTGGGCTGAGGCTGAGATGGATTAATTGACAGAAGTAGACTTCACAAAGTAGGTAATAGTGAACTTCACTGAGCTAAGGGGGTATGTTCTAACCCAATGCAAAGAAGCTGAGAACCATGATAAAACATTACAGGAGCTGTTAACCAGAATAACCATTTTAGAGAGGAACATGAATGACCTGATGGAGCTGAAAAGCACAACACGAGAACATCACAATGCAACCGCAAGTATCAATAGCTGAATAGACCAAGCAGAGGAGAGAATCTCAGAGCTTGAAGACCATCTAGCTGAAATAAGACAAGCAGACAAAATTAGAGAACAATGAATAAAAAGGAACAAACAAAACCTCCGAGAATTATGGGATTATATAAAAAGACCTCACCTATGAATGATTGGGGTACCTAAAAGAGATTGGGAGAATGGAAGCAAATTGGAAAATATACTTCAGGATATCATCCAGGAACACTTCCCCAGCCTAGCAAGACAGGCCAACATTCAAATTCAGGAAATCCAGAGAACCCCAGTAAGATACTGTATGAGAAGATCAACTTAAAGACACATAATCATCAGATTTTCCAAGGTCAAAATGAAGGAAAAAATGCCAAGGGCAGCCAGAGAGAAAGGCCAGGTCACCTACAAAGGGTATTCCATCAAACTAACAGTGAACCTCTCAGCAGAAACCCTACAAGCCAGAAGAGATTGGAGGACAATATTCAACATTCTTAAAGAAAAGAATTTCCAACCCAGAATTTCATATCTGGCCAAACTAAGCTTCATAAGCAAAAGATGAACAAAGTTATTTTCAGACAAGCAAATATTGAGGGAATTCATCACCACCAGGCCTGCCTTGCAAGAGCTCCTGAAGGAAGCATTGAATATGGAAAGAAAAAAACTGTTACCAGCCTCTACAAAAACACACTGAAGTACACAGACCAACGACCCTATGAAACAACTACATTAACAAGTCTGCAAAATAACTAGCCAGCATCATGATGACAGTATCAAATTCACACATAACAATATTAACTTTCAATGTAAATGGGCTAAATGTCCCAATTAAAAGACACAGAATGGCAAGCTGGATAAAGAGTCAAGACCCATTGGTGTACTGTATTCAAGAGACCCATCTCACTTGCAAAGACACAGATAGGCTCAAAAGAAAAGGAGGAAGGAAAATTTATCAAGCAAATGGAAAGCAGAAAAAAACAGGGGTTGCAATCCTAGTTTCTGACAAAACAGACTTTAAACCAACAAAGATCAAAAGAGACAAAGAAGGGCGTTACATAGTGGTAAAGGGTTCAATTCAACAAGAAGAGCTAACTATCCTATATATATATGCACCCAATACAGGAGCACCCAGATTCATTAAAACAAGTTCTTAGAGACTTACAAAGAGACTTAGACTCCCACACAATAATAGTAAAACACTTTAACACCTTGTTGTCAATATTAGATCATCAAGAAAAATTTTTTTTTTTTTTTTGAGACGGAGTCTCACTCTGTCGCCAGGGCTGGAGTGCAGTGACCGGATCTCAGCTCACTGCAAGCTCCGCCTCCCGGGTTTACGCCATTCTCCTGCCTCAGCCTCCCGAGTAGCTGGGACTACAGGCGCCCGCCACCTCGCCCGGCTAGTTTTTTGTATTTTTTAGTAGAGACGGGGTTTCACAGTGTTAGCCAGGATGGTCTCGATCTCCTGACCTCGTGATCCGCCCGTCTCGGCCTCCCAAAGTGCTGGGATTACAGGCTTGAGCCACTGCGCCCAGCCAAAAAATTTTTTTAAAGATATTCAGGACTTGAACTCAGCTGTGGATCAAGTGGACCTGATGGAAATCTACAGGACTCTCCACCCCAAAACAACAGAATATATACAATCTTCTTGGTGCTACACGGCACTTACTCTAAAATTGATCACATAATTGGAAGTAAAACACTCCTCAGCAAATGCAAAAGAACTGAAATCATAACAAACTGTCAGACAACAGAGCAACTAAATTAGAATTCAAGATTAAGAAGCTCACACAAAACCACACAACTACATGGAAACTGAACAAACTGCTCCTGAATGACCCCTGGATAAGTAATGAAATTAAGGCGTAAAACAAGAAGTTCTTTTTAAACTAGTGAGAGCAAGGAGACAACATACCAGAATCTCTGGGACGTAGCTAAAGCAGTATTAAGAGGGAAATTTATAGCGCTAAATGACCATATCAAAAAACTAGAAAGATCTCAAATCAACATCCTTACATCACAACTAAAAGAACTAGAGAACCAAGAGCAAACAAACCCCAAAGCTAGCAGAGAACAAGAAATAACTAAGATCAGAGTGAAACTGACGGAGATAGACATGAAAAACCCTTAAAAAATGAACGAATCCAGGAGCTGGGTTTTTTGAAAACATTAATAAAATACATAGATCATTAAACCCACAGAAATACATACAACCACCAGAGAATACTATAAACACCTCTATGCAAATACATTAGAAAATCTAAAAGAAATGGATATATTCCTGGACACATACACCCTCCCTAGACTGAATCAGGAAGAAGTTGAATCCCTGAATAGACCAATAACAAGTTCTGAAATTGAGGTAATAATAAATAGCCTACCAACCAAAAAAGCCCAGGACCAGAGGGACTCACAGCTAAATTCTTCCAGAGGTATAGAGGAGCTGGTACCATTTCTTCTGAAACTATTCCAAACAATTGAAAAGGAGGGACTCCTCCCTAACTCATATTATGGGGCCAGCATCATCATGATACCAAAACCTGGCAGAGATACAACAAAAAAAGAAAACTTCAGGCTGATATCCTTGACGAACATCAATGCAAAAATCCTCAGTAAAATACTGGCAAACTGAATCCAGCAGCACATCAAAAAGGTTATCCACCACAATCAAGTTGGCTTTATCCCTGGGATGCAAGGCTGGTTCAACATATACAAATTAACAAATGTAATTCATCATATAAATAGAACTGAAGACAAAAATCACATGATTATCTCAATAGACGCAGAAAAGGCCTTTGATAAAAATGAACATCCCCTCATGTTAAAAACTCTCAATAAACTACATATTGAAGGAATATATTTCAAAACAATCAGCACCATTTATGACAGACCTACAGCCAATATCATACTGAATGGGCAAAAGCTGGAAGCATTCCTTTTGAAAATTAGCATAAGGCAAGGATGCCCTCTCTCACCACTCCTATTCAACATAGTATTGGAAGTTCTGGCCAGGGCAATCAGGCAAGAGAAAGAAAGAAAGAGTATTCAAATAGGAAAAAAGGAAGTAAAATTATCTTTGTTTGCAGATGACATGATCCTATATCTAGAAAACCCTATCATCTCAGCCCAAAAGCTTCTTAACCGGTTAAGCAACTTTAGTAAAGTCTCAGGACACAAAATCAATGTGCAAAAATCACAAGCATTATGTTCTCACTCATAAGTGGGAGCTGAACAATGAGAACACATGGACACAGAGAAGGGATTAACAAACATTGGGGCCTGTTAGTGGGGGCGAGGGGAGGGAGAGTATCAGAAAAAATAGCTAATGCATGCTTGGCTTGATATTTAGGTGATAGGTTGATAGGTGCAGCAAATCACCATGACACACATTTACCTATGTAACAAACCTGCACATTCTGCACACGCACCCCAGAACTAAAATTGAAAAAAAAGGTATTCCTATACACCAATAATAGACAAGCAGAGAGCCAAATCGTGAATGAACTCCCATTCACAATTGCTACAAAGAGAATAAAATACCCAGGAATACAACTAACAAGAGAAGTGAAGGACCTCTGCAAGGAGAACTACAAAACACTGCTAGAGGAAATCAGAGAGGACACAAACAAATGGAAAAACATTCCATGCTCATGGATAGGAAGACTCAATATTCTGAAAATGGCCATACTCCCCAAAGTAATTCATAGATTCAATACTAGTCCCATCAAACTACCATTGACATTCTTCTCAGAATTAGAAAAAATTATTTTAAAATTCATGTAGAACCAAAAAAGAGCCCCTATAACCAAGACAATCCTAAGCAAAAAGAGCAAAGCTGGAGGCATCATGCTACCCAACTTCAAACTATACTACAAGGCTACAGTAAACAAAACAGGATGGTACTGGTACAAAGACAGATAGACCAATGGAACATAATAGAGAACTCAGAAATTAGACCACACATCTACAACCATCTGATCTTTGACAAACCTGACAAAAATAAGCAATGGGGAAAGGATTCCCTATTTACTAAGTGGTGCTGGGAGAACTGGGTAGCCATATGCAGAAAACTGACACTGGACCCCTTCCTTACACCTTATACAAAAATTAACTCAAGATGCACTAAAGACTTAAATGTAAAACACAAAACTATAAAACCCCTAGAGGAAAATCTAAGCAATACCATTCAGGACATAGGCACGGGCAAAGAGTTCATGATGAAAACACCAAAAGCAATTGCAACAAAAGCAAAAATTGACAAATAAGATCTAATTAAACAAAACAGCTTCTGCACAGCAAAAGAAACTATCATCAGAGTGAACAGACAACCTACAGAATGGGGGAAAATTCTTGCAGTCTATCCACCTGACAAAGGTCTAATATCCAGAATCTACAAGGAACTTAAACAAATTTATGAGAAAAAGACAAATGACTCCATTAAAAAGTGGGCAAAGGATATGAACAGACATTTCTCAAAAGAAGACATTTATTCAACCAAGGAACATATATGAGAAAGCTCAATATCACTGATCACTAGAGAAATGCAAATCAAACCACAATGAGATACTATCTCACGCCAATCAGAATGACGATTATTAAAAAGTCAAGAAACAACAGATGCTGGTGAGGCTGCAGAGGGATAGGAATGCTTTTACACTGTTGGTGGGAATGTAAATTAGTTCAACTATTGGGGAGACAGTGTGGTGATTCCTTAAAGAGCTAGAACCGGAAATACCATTTGACCCAGCAATCCCATTACTGGGTATATACCCACAGGAATATAAATCATTCTATTATAAAAATACATGCTGCATATATTCATTGTAACACTATTCACAATAGCAAAGACATGGAATCAACCCAAATGCCCATTAGTGATAGACTGGAATGTGGCACATATACTGTGTACCATGGAATACTATTCAGCCATAAAAAGGAATGAGATTATGTCCTTTGAAGGGACATGGATTGAGCTGTAAGCCATTATCCTCAACAAACTAACACAGGAAAAGAAACCAAACACTGCATATTCTCAACCATAAGTAGGAGCTGAACAATGAGAATACATGGACACAGGGAGGGAACAACACATTCTGGAACCTGTTGGGAGTAGGGGGAAGGGAGAGCATCAGGAGAAATAGCTAATGCATGCTGGGCTTAATACTTAGGTAATGGGTTGATAGGTGCAGCAAACCACGATGGCACATGTTTACTTGTGTAACAAAACTGCACATCCTGCACATGTACCCTGGAACTTAAAATAAAAACATAAGACAAAAGAAAGAGACAAGCAGCAGATAATTTATGAACTGTATTTATTCAGAAGAGTTTGTTCTCCTTTTCTCTTGCCCCACCCTAAAATTTGCAGAAACTCTAGAGATAGATTAGACTTTTCCAGGCATAGAATCAGGATTCTAGAAAATCATATCTGTATCTTAAAGAGAAGGAAGACCTCAACTGACATCCAGGTTACGGCTGTTATACTGTGTAATACAAAGCTTTCTGAAATGGATGCAATCTAATTCGAGAAATTACATAATGTAGTGGATTGAATGGTTCTTACCTCCATTCCTCCTTGGGAAAAAAAAGATATGTCTGCTTGAAACCTGTGAATGTGACCTTACTCGAAAAAAGCATCTTTGCCGATGTAATCAAGTTAGGCATCTTGAGATCATCCTGGATTATGTTGGGCCCTAAATCCAATGGCAAATGTCCTTATATAAAAAGAGAAGGGTAGAGTACATAGAGAAAAAGACCATGCGCAGATAAAAGCAGTGATTGGAGTTATGCTGTCACAGGCCAGGATTACCTGGAGCCACAGAAGCTGGCAGAGGCAAGGAAGGATGATCTCTTATTGCTTTAGAGGGATCGTGGCCTTGCCAACACCTTGATTTCAAGGTCTCCAGAACAACAAGAATATACATTTCTGCTGTTTTAAGCGGCCTAGTTTGTGGTAATTTGCTATGGCAGCCCTAGGAAACTAATACAGATAGTAACCCACCAGACAAATTCAAGTTAATATTATGCTATGGTGCTCTCTCTTTATCAATCTTGCTTAATTTTTACTGTAGGGAGTCAAGAACTACAGAACAGCTTCAATAGGGTCATACAATTCAAAATTCATTGAGGAAAGTCCTCACCAGAGCAACCAGGCAAGAGAAAAACACAAGAGGCATCCAAATTGGAAAAGAGGAAATCACATTATCCTTGTTTGTTGACGATATGATCTTATGCCTAGAAAACCCTAAAGATTTCAGCAAAAACCTCTTAGATTTATACAGAAATCAACAGCATTTCTATACACCAATAACAGTCTAGCTGAGGATCAAATCAAGAAGGCAATTCCATTTATAATAGCTACCAGAAAATGAAATACATAAAAATAAGTTTAACCTAGGAGGTGAAAGATCTCTACAAGGAGAACCACAAAATACTGATGAAAGAAATCATAGATGACGCAAACAAATAGAAAAACATTTCATGCTCATGGATTGGAAGAATCAATGTTATTAAAATAAACGTACTCCAGCCTGGACAAGATGGCAACTCCCCATCAACAAAAAATACAAAAAAATTAGCCAGGTGTGGTGGTGACACCGATAGTTCCAGCTACTCAGGAGGTTAAGGTGGGAGAATCGCTTCAGCCGAGGAGGCAGAGGTTGCAGTGAGCTGAGATCATGCCACTGCACTCCAGCCTGGTTAACAGAGTGCGACCCTGTCTAAAAAAAAACAAAACAAAAAATACAAACATACTGCCTGAAATAATCTACAGACTTGATGCAGCCCCTATCAAATTACCATCATTTTTCACAGAATTAGAAAAACAACCCTAAAATTCATATAGAATAACAAATAGTCTGAATAGCCAAAGCAATTCTCAGCGAAAAGAACAAAGTTTAAGGTATCGCATTTACCTGGCTTAAAATTATACTACAATGCTATAGTAACCAAAACAGCATGGTACTGGTATAAAAATAGATGGATACATGGGAACCCAGAAATAAAGCCGCATACCTACAACT
The DNA here is from genome assembly GCF_001698545.2 of Rhinopithecus bieti. Taxonomy (NCBI): domain Eukaryota; kingdom Metazoa; phylum Chordata; class Mammalia; order Primates; family Cercopithecidae; genus Rhinopithecus; species Rhinopithecus bieti. The sequence goes on along the minus strand of NW_016819479.1, from coordinate 1,692,360 downwards.
AACTGATCTTTGACAAAGTCAACAAAAAAATACACTGGGGAAAGAACATGTTATTCAATCAGTGGTGCTGGGAAAATTGGATTGCCATATGCAGAAGAATGAAACTGGATCCGTACCTCTTACCATATACAATAATGTACTCAAGATGAAGTAAAGACTTAAACATAAGACCTGAAGCTATAAAAACACTAGAAGAAAACCTAGAAAAAACTCTTCTGGACATTGATCTAGACAATTTATGACTGAGTTTTCAAAGACAAATGCAACAAAAACAAAAATAGACAAATGGGACTTAATTAAACTAAAATATTTCTGCACAGCAAAAGAAATAGCAGAGTAAACAACCTACAGAACGGGAAAAAAATATTTGCAAACTATGCATCTGAAAAAAGGCTAATGTTCAGAATCTACAAAGATCTGAAACAACTCAAGAAGAAGAAAAAAATAAAAAACCAAATAACCCCATTAAAAAGCAGGCAAAGTATATGAACAGACATTTTTGAAAACAAGACATCCACCTGGCCAAGAAACATGAAAAAAATGCTGAACATCAGTAATCTTCAGAGAAATGCAAATTAAAACCACAACGAGATACTCTCTTACAGCAGTCTGGATGGCTATTGTTAAAAGGTCAAAAAATGACAGATATTGGTAACGATGCAGAGTGAAGGGAATGCTTATACACTGTTAGAGGGGATTGTAAATGAGCATAATCTTTACAGCAAACAATATGGAGATTTCTTACATTTAGATTTAGCAATCCTACTACTGGGTACCTACCCAAAGGGAAAAAATCATTATATCAGAAAGATATCTGCACTTTTATGTTAATTGCATCACTATTCACAAGAGTGAAGACATGGAATAAACCTAAGTGTCCATCAATGTGGGATAGGACAAATTTAATATGTGGTGTATTTATACCATGGAATGCTACTCAGCCTTTAAAAATAATAAAATCATGTCTTTTGCAGCAACATGGATGGAACTGGAGGCCACTATTCTAAGTGAAATAACTCAGAAACAGAAAGTCAAATAGGAGGTAAACAGTGGGTACACAGGGACGTTAAGAGTGGAATAGTGGACATTGGACACTACAAAAGATGGTAAGGTGGGGAGGGTGGTGAGGTTGAAAAATTGCCTGTTGGGTACAGTGTACACTATCTGGGCAGTGGGCACACTGGAAACCCAGACTTTACCACTACACAATATACACATGTAAGAAATCTGCACTTGTACCCCAAAATCTATACAAATAAAACATTTTTAAAACTCATTGGAAACATTTTTTGGGCCATTTTGCAGGAGAATTAAGTGATTTTTTTTTTCTTTTTTTTTAAAGCAGTGAATCCAGGGCCGATGGTGTTGCTGCTGCCTTTGTTATTCCATAAGTAGCAAGTTGGAGAATCCTCTGTGCATCTTCTGGCCGCTTTTGCAATTGGGATCTTGTTCTTTGAAAATAACTGGGCAAGGATGTTTATGCACAGTTGAGGACAAGTGCTGGAAGCAGTAATATGAGTTTAATCTGTCAAGCCCTGGAAGTGAACATGCCTCCTGGATTAGCATTAAGTCAAGTCTTGCCCTACTTGCCCTCATTGTGTCATAGGAAGGAGCCACTGCCGATCAGTTGTGGCCTCCATGACCACTAAACCTTAAGTTCCCTCTTAATGGAGAGAGGCTTTTATGAAGACTTGGAAATAGTCCTTGTTGGTTGTATATTATTCTGTGAAAAGAAAACAGCAGAGACCTTGCCAGGTGTGAGAAAGAAAAAAATAAATCTCTCCCTTGTAATTTGGGCGTTTGCCACTGGGAGTGTCTCCAGCTGCTGAGCAGTTCTAAAGAAACATTGGGGGAAGTTAACAACAAAGAAACATAAGAAGGGAAGTTTTGGAGGCAAAGGTACAGAATAAGGATGAACATGAAAATTACTGGAATAAGTACTGAACCAATGTACAAAGTAAAGACAACTTTATAAAAAGACACCCTTGTGTTGATGGAATGTTGAAGTGTCAGCAATACAGACTACATGGATGGTCATTTCTCTGATGCCCGACATGGCGGTATCTTCTGTAGCTTCTAATTCTTTTTGTGTTCCACTGTCAGCAAAAAAGGAGTCACTTGCATGAATGAATGAGATTGTATTAAGGACACAAGCCATGTTCATATTCTCTAGTGCTCTTTGGGCTCCTGATTTTTTTCCCCCCTTTTTGCCTATTTCTGGATTCCTGGCAAAGTTCCATCTGGGAGAGATTGCCCACAAAGAAAGACATTAGTCACTCTGACACCTAACACTCCGAGAAACGAAGCAGAACAGCCCAGAGTGAGGCAGGCTACAGGAGTCAGAACTTTGCCAAGCCCTTAATTAGGGTCAGAGTAACCTTAGCCATTTCCCATCTATGTCTCTTTTGAACCATAGCTACTAACTTGCATCTTTTTTCAAAAGGATTTAACACTTACATTTATCCAGGAATTATCCAGGAAACTGCTAATTTTATTTGTCCTTTCAGCCTGTTATTTTAGGTTAAATCTATTAAGGCAAGTTATTAAGGCTGTAACCGTAAGCCCACCAATTTTCCCAGGCCTCACTGTAAATAATGTTATAGTAAGGTCCTATTTAAGCAGCTCCTAAATAATCAGAAGCCTCCATTAATCTGCAGCGTTTTTACTATGCTCCATTGTTTTGTGGGGGAGTGGGGCAGGGTAACAGAATCAATTAAACAACTTCATCACAGGGAGTTAAAAAGGCATAAAACACCTTTCAGGATATGCCTTCCACGTTTTCATGTGTAGATGATAGAATTACTCTCAGAGTCATTGAGAATTGGGGCTAAAAAAGGCTTTGGAAAATGTCATCCAAACATTACCTAAAGTCCAACCATCTTTTTAAATAAATGAGGATGCAGGGAGCCAGATATAAATTGTAATATCTAAAGCGTCGGGCTCATTAGGGCTGAGCCAGACCTAAAACACAGACCTCTTCATTCCCAAGCTGTTTTATTTGGTGTAACGGCCTGAAGCAGTTTCTAGATTATCATTTGCCAAATAAAATTTGCACTTCCTTATACTTAGTAAAGCAAGAAAATTAATACATTTTTGAAAGGACAGTGAAAACAGAGAGTGCTGCTCAATCTTAAACTAAAGAGAACTGCCAATTATTCAGAATATGCTAAAGCTGCTTCTTTTTTTTTCTCTAAAATCTGCTTTTTGTGTTCCTTTTTTTTTTTTTTTTTTAACTAGAGGCAATAGAGTTCAGGATCCTGTTTTCACATGTGGGATATATTTCCAAAGAACTTACCAGGTAATTCAGGACTAATATTCTCACTGGGTGAAATGTAAAGAAAATGTAAAGACAGCACATTTTTTCAGGGCAGGATTACTCTGAGGATTAATCTGCTGCTCTAGGGGCCTGTTCCTATGACCTTATTCTAATAGCCATTTTACTAATCCTTTTCTCCTCTCCTCCGTTATTCTTGCCCCATTGGCTCTCCCTCTTATAAGCTATGTTTTCTTGGACAAGTAACTTAACCTCTCTGTGTCTCAGTTTCCTCATCTGTAAAGGTAACAATGCTCTGAACCTCATAGGGTTGCTATCCCTTGTAGGAATGATTAAATGGATAATTTATTGCATGTTATGTTGTATTAGTCCATTTTTGTACTGCTATAAAGAAATACCCGAGACTGGGTAATTTATAAAGAAAAAGAGGTTTAATGGACTTACAGTTCCCCGTGGCTGGGAAGGCCTCACAATCATGGCAGAAAGTGAAGGAGGACCAAAGGCACATCTTACATGGCAGCAGGCAAGAGAGCATGTGCAGGAGAACTGCCCTTTTACAGAACCACCAAATCTCATGAGACTTATTCACTATCACTAGAACAGCATGGGAAAAACCCACCCCCAAGATTCAATTACCTCCCACTGGGTCCCTCCCGTGGCACATGGGGATTATGGGAGCTACAATTCAAGATGAGATTTGTGTGGGGACACAGCCAAACCATATCACATATGGAATTAGATTTGGTTGCATATATATATAGCATATGTATATATAAGACAAAATAACAGCGGCTCAAACAAAGTAGAAATGTATTTCTTGCTTGAATTACAAAAAGTTTGAAGGCAGGCACCCAGGTCTGCTGTGGCAACTTTAACAGGACTGCAGCATCTGTATTTCTCCTCTGCCGTCCCTGTACAAGCAAAGCCTTCCCATCCCATACCTGTGACCCTCCCTTTCCTCTGACGGTCACATCATCTGCACCCCCCACCCACTCCCCAGCATTCCTGTGCCACAGCTGGCTGCCCAGTGCTCCTCACCCAAGCTTTGTTTCACCTGGAGAGTTTCTTTCCACTGTCAACTTGAAAACATCCACTTGGAAAGAAGGAGAATATAATTTACATGTAGGCAATGATGGTGGCTAGACCATCTTTAAGAAATTAACCTCCCATACTTGCCTTCATCTCTCCTGTGCCTTCTCTGCTTTCTTCCCCCAACTTCTCTTAGTTATGCCATTACTTTTACACTGTTATAATTTGTAACATTTACATCTTACTCTGTCACCATACTTATCTTTAATATTTTATTCATGACTGATGTTAATAAGAGATAAACATTGTTGATGGTTAATTTTAGACACATTTTTTTTTTTAGTCAGATTCTCAGCTGTCATCTTGGAATGATTTTTCCATTGATCCCTTGAGTTTTTCACTGTCTTTTGATTCTCATGTCTTTACCTTTTTTGGATTCTTTCTGCATTACTGGAGCCTATCCTCATTGTTTTCAGAAAGTAGGCATGAGATGTAAATCATCTGTACCATTGCATACATAAACATATCAGTATTTTGTCCTCAAAATCACTGGTTTTAATTTCATAGAATTCTAAATTCAAGAGTTTTCCTTCAGACTTCTGAAAGCATGGCTCTATTGACTTCTAGAATCAAGTTATTCTGATGTCCAAAGCCAATCTGATTTGCATTCCCTTTTTATAGGACATACTATACTTTGGCTTTTATCTTGGTATTTGACCCAATTTTGCCATTAAGTTTTGGTTTCAGCCACTGTAAGTCAAAATCAGTGAGACTTTGATGTCATTTCTGGCATCACTGAACTTGTGCATGATCAATTATGTACCTGAATAAGTTTCTTAATATAAAATTAATCCAATAATGGTATTAGAAGAAAGGCATATTGTTCAGATTATTGTTACTATTTAGATCCTTACTTTCAAATATAGCTAAGTACCTTAGGTATAACTTTTAGTAAGAAAAAAATTCTTTACATTTTGAAATTCTATTATAGTATAAATGTGCAAATATTGTAAGACTAACATGGCACACTAACCATTGACAATGATTATCAGATATCAGTTTTATGGATTAAAAATAATTATTAAGAACTTTCAAATATACAAACAAGAAACTAAGTTGAGAGTTAATATGACTATTAGAGCTGGTGTTTCAGCTAGGAAATCCCCAGATCTTTCTCCTCAACTCAGGCAGATCTTTGGTTTGCCCTGCCTGGCTTCTCATTGCCTGTAGCATGTCTGGGAAGCTCTCCCAAGTTGTAAGCTGTGAGGATTGATTGTGGGCTCACCTTATTCATTTCCAATTTCTCAAGGATCATTGTCCTTTGTTCCTTGATGTCCAGTGTCTTCAAAAAAAATGTTTCGTTTGTTTTGTCTGGTGTTTTAGGTTTTCATGCAGTAGGATAAATATGGTCTCTATTATTCCATCTTGACTAGCAGTGACAGTTCTATAAATTTAAATGTTTATATGAAGGAAAATCTCCTAAATAAAGTAGAATAGCACTCATGACAAATTAACTTTAAGACCCAGACCTAATACAGAAGAAAAAAGAATGTGATGCAAAGAAGAAAAATGAAGAATTCTAAACACACTTGTTCTCACTATACTGCAAAACTACATTACAGAATTATTTCAGAAGCAATTTTCTATTATTTTGAATCTATGGAAACTGTTGTAGGTTGAATTGTGTCCCCAAAAAAGATACTTTGAAGTCCTAACCCTCAGTGCCTCAGAATGTGACCTTATTTGGATGTCATATCTTGGCAGTTGGAAGAAGTGAAGGTGAGGTCATACTGCAGTAGGGTGAGCCCTTTAAATGGTATGACTTGGTGTCCTTATAAGAAGACAATGTGAAGACACAGAGACATGGAGAGGAGAATGCCATGTGATGACAGAGGCAGGGGTTGGAGTGACACAGCTGCAAGCCAAGAAACACCAAGGCTTGGCAGTGGCCACCAGCAGCTGGGAAGAGGCAAGGATGGATCCTCCCCAGAGAATCAGAGAGAGCAGGGCCCTCTTGCCCCCTTGATATCAGGCTTCTGGCTGCCAGAGCCAGGAGAGACTACATTTGTGATGACTGAAGCCACCTAGTTTATGGTACTTTGTTATGGTAGCCCTGGGAGTCTCATTCGGAGATTACACCTTTTTTAAAGTTATTGAAATGATTCTTATAGTTTGCTAGCCACTTTTGGTTTTCAAAGCTGGAGAATTGAACAGTACATTCTAGGTAGAAGGCTTCTTCTAGCAAACATGCTACTCAAAATATGTTTCTGAACTATATATTTTTGCACATAAAAAGATTAGTGATATTATTAAAAGTGCCAGTTGAAGTTAATGTCTATTTAATATCCCAAATGGCTGCATTTTGGCACTCTGTATTCAATGCTGTCATCAGAAGGCTGCACCCTATTGAAGCCTACTGTGGCTGTCTTCTTGTAAAATTCCTTATTAATATCTATTTCTTAATGTGATATGTACTATTATTTTGATATTACTTTCAAAGTCATGAGCAACTCTTTTCCTGGGAGAACTTCCCAGATTAAAAAAAAAAAAATCAGTGCATTTTACCTAATATCTGTGGCACTCTATAGAACACAGCAGTGACAGCAAGAGCAAGTTAGCAGCTGACAGTTCTGAAAAAATTGTCTGTCTTGCCCTATTAAAATTTGACTAACACTAAATTTGAAAATTAATCAATTTTGAAAAAAATTTTATATTTGCTCTTGTATCCCTGAAGTTTATTCCATGATGATGATTTTTAGCTTTGGCTGGGTATTGATTTTTACTCTTGGCCATTTGTTTTTTTGACCGATATGTGCATTCAGAGTACCTTTACCTTGAAGGTAGGGGTGCTTTTATTTCTAAGTCTGCACAGAAGCTTTCTGGATTCTCCTATCTGGTTTACATCATTGGGCATCTTACCGTCTGACTCTGGTTGGGCAGTGGGGAACACAGGCAAACCATCAGATGGTTGAGGTATTTTCCTTTAGTTCTCTTCTTAGACTTTTCTTGGGCTGGCTGAGGATTGACTAAACATCACTGCTCCTCTCAAGGTGACCTTCTCATCATGACTCTCTAATTCCAGGATGTGGAAACCCGGGAACTGGAAGCCCATCCATTTGGTTGCTTCCAGCCAGGTGTGGTGACAGCTCCACTGCTACTTGTCCTAGAGGACTGCAATGTCCCTTCTAGTTTTCTATAGCCTTTTTTCAACAGTCCCTTTAAAAACCCTTCTGGAATAATCTTAATTTTATTTTTCCATCTATTCCTGTTAGGACTATGACTGATACAGACCAGTTGGTAAATCACACTCTCAGTGTTGCAAAATGGTATAGCCCTGTAGAACCAAATACGGATGATAGAATAAGGTAGGTCCATAACCACCCAATATCAAAGCCCATAACAAAGACTCCTGAGGGAAAAATGATTGAAAAAATTTTACTTCTGATTTTCAAGGGAGTATTAATACATGTTTTTCTAATAAAGCAGAAAAGCCAAATTATGCAGAGAATTCATTTCATTTTTCAATCCCTCTCCATGCCCCATCACAACCCCCATTAGATAGTCACCTTCTGTCATTACACATATGGGTCTGTATTCTTTACACTTAGCAGAGACTCATCCTTTAGCAAAGAGTTGTAAGTGACTTTTGCTTCTTATATGAAAAACCCTGGGTGTGAATTGAGGTTGCCACCTGACTGTACTCTTCCTGTATTTTTAGTAATGTACCCATACCTCACTCAGTCTGGCTGCATTTTGGCACGCTGTATTCAATGCTGTCATCAGAAGGCTGCACCCTATTGAAGCCTACTGTGGCTGTCTTCTTGTAAAATTCCTTATTAATATCTATTTCTTAATGTGACATATACTATTATTTTGATATTACTTTCAAAGTCATGAGCAACTCTTTTCCTGGGAAAACTTCCCAGATTAAAAAAAAAAAAAAATCAGTGCATTTTACTTAATATCTGTGGCACTCTATAGAACACAGCAGTCACCTCTTGTCTTATTGTAAGGTCATTATTGCCACCCTCATTCCTCATATGGAGCAGAATGGTTTGCACTAAAGCAAAGAGAAGACTTTCTTGGGAAGAGACTATTTTTGAGAATTTTCCTTACTGATGATTCAAGTTCATAGAATGCTGACTTCAGGGGTCTTAGCAATAATCTAATTTAAAGAGCTATTGTCATAGATAAAGAAGCCAAGTGAGGTCCAAAGACTTGCTGAAGGATACACAGCTAGATAGTGAAGGAGTTAGAATTAAAACCAAGATCTCAACATTTTTGGTCTAGTGCCTTTTCTACTGCACCATACTTTCTTTTAAAGAAAAATATTATACAGTTGAATCTCATTAATTTGTGATAAATATGTTCTATAAAGTCACTGGGAACACTGAGCCACCAAACTACTGAATTATTGCTCCCAAGCTTAGCATCTTGTGAGCCCTCCAGTCAAAACATTTTTGTCGACCAGTTGACATATTACCTTCTTATATGTGTGTTTCTGTTTAAAGACATTTAATATATATTGTTGATTCATTAACATTGAACTCATGACCAACAGCACCATAACTCACGCCTGAACAAAGCTTCTTGAACTTGTATATTCTCTCCTTAAGGCGTTTCCTAGCTTTCTTGTTCTTAGGAACATTAGACAGCACTTCAACATTACTTGAAGAACATTTTAACTAGTGAAATCACCAAAAAAAAGCACAAAAATGAGGCACTAAGTAGACTGTGATAAAGACACTTCTTTAGGGTATCAGAACTGACAACAAGAAGGCAGAGTGTAGCCTTGTTCACCTCAGTTAGGAATATGCACTTTGGGCAACTACAATTTTTTGCCAGTCTGTATATGTCTATGAATGATGGCAAAAGTTTCATGAGGTTTAATTTTGGGGTTTCAAATAAATTTTAGCAAATAGGCAAATATGCAAATATGGAAGCTGAGAATAATAATGGTCACCTAATTATAGAAAAAGAGATGAACAAATATATGAATGGGACAAATTATGGCTACAAAAGAGGTATTGTGACAATATTGGCACCTCTTATTAGAGAAATAAATAAGATTTTCTATAAGGAATGCCTATTTTACAAAACCTTTTCTACTTCTTATATTCTTCTCCAGGTATCTTCTTTGCTCCCTCGACAGCAAAACTTGAACTTGTCTCTGTTTTCTCACCTCTCTTTCCTCTCCATTTCACTGAAAGTATTCTTGCTAGATCTGTCTTGCCTAAACCAGTGGCAGATTTTCATTTTTCATCTTACTTAACCTCTAAAACCATTTAATCACCCCAGCCCTCCAAAACATCTTCCTCACTTGGTTTTCGATACAGTTTGCTCTCCTAGTTTTCTCCTACTCCATAGGCAATTCTCAGTCTCCTTTGTCAGTTTCCCCTCCCTGCAATCCATCTCTAAATATTAAAATTCCTCAAGGCTCAGTTTTTTGCTTTATTCTCTATCCTGTCTCTCTAGCAGCACAGATGGAAATAGATTCAAACAATTCATACTGTGGAAAATGAGGGATGCTGTTATTGGCTAGGACTAGCTGCCCTGGGTTAAAAGGAGCATTATCTCCATACAATGTAATAAGTTCTGGAGAAACACTTGTACTATATGACTTTCAAATTTATAGCTTCAGATTAGGCTTCTCTGAGCTCAGAGTCAGAGTCGGACTCAAATATTCAACTGCCCAGCCAATAGATTTTTGCATCTGGTCATGATGGAGTAACATGGATAAATTTACTTTCGACCTTAAACAACAGGAGAACTGGAGAAATATATGGAGCAGATGTTTTTTAAGTTTTTGAAAATAGGGAGCATAGTTTTGGGATTCCAAAGAGAAGAGAAATAATTGCATCTGCCCTGTAATTGCCCCACATTTTCACTTGGGGAACAGAGAGGAGATCCCCAGTAGAGTGTGATGGCTTTGATTTCTCTAAGTCTTGGCAAACAGAGATTGGTGTTCAGGGTATCTGAAGGATCTAGAATTTATAAAGCAGAGTTTCAGAAAGAAAGGAGCTACAAAGAAAAAGAGCTCCAGAAATGTACTTATGGATACCATTGAGTTTTTTACTAAATACTAAGGCATGCACAAATAAGGTTAAACTTCATTTGGTCAAAGACCAAACAGGGAACTGAATGGTTTCTATGCTTACAGAATCTTCCAAGAAATGGTCATGCTTTCAGCAGTCAGGGCGGAAAACCCTTGTTGAAGACACCAAGAATGTAGTAATTGAGATACCAGAAGTTTATGTCTTCATAGTGGAGGTGAAATTTCCCCTGGAGAAAAGGCTATTATAGGCCTACCTAACAAAGACTGAGAACAAACCTTGAAATAATTTGCTTTATTCATAGCTAACTTAACTGTCTAACACAAACACAGCCCAATACTTTTTAAAGATAGATAATGAAATTCAGGTACTAAACAAGATAAAATCCACAATGTCTAGTATTAATAAAAATATTACATATTTCGAGAAGCAGGAAAATCTGATCCATAACCAGGACAAAAAACTGTCAATAGAAACTGGCTCAGAAATGATAGTGAGGATGATATTAGCAGACATGCACATTAAAACAGCTATTCTAAAAAGATGCATGGTGGGGAAAGGAATTGATGATATAAAAGTAATCATGTGGAACTTCTAGTCATGAAAAATCACAATATCTGAAATGAAAAATTATCTGGATGGCATTCATGGCAGATTAGACAATGCAGAATAAAAGAGTGGTACATTTGAAGACAGCAGTAGACTTATCCAAAATGACATACAGACATTTAAAAAAAAGTTCAGAAAAAAAGCTCAGAATCTCAGTGATATTACATTATTAAACAATCTAACATAAATGTAGGTGGAATCTAAGAGGAAAAGGAGAGAAGCACAGAAAAAATATTTGTAGAAATTACAGTCAAATATTTCTAAAATTTGATAAAAATGATCAATTTATAGATCCAAGATACAGTACAAACATAAAGAAAAACACATCAAGACACATCAGAATCGAACTCCTATAAAGCAAAACCACAGACAATTTAAAGCACTGAGGAGAAAAAATAATGCATTGTGTGTAGATGAACAAAGACATAAATTACTGCAGACTTCTTTTCACAAATTATGTAAGTCAAAAGACAATGAGATACTATCTTTAAAGTCCTGAAAGAACTTGTCAACTTAGAATTCTATACTTATTTTTGGGCATTTTTTTAACGGAGAAAAAAAAACTTTGAATTAAACAAAAGCTGAGATGATTTGTTGTCAACAGACCTGAGCTACAAGATATGTTAAAGAGGAAAGAAAACTTTGCCAAATGGAGACATACATATATGCTAAAGGAAAAGAGAGAAAAACCAAATTATCAATATAATGACAGAGGAAGCATCATTACAGAACTAACATTCATTAAAAAGAAAATAATGAAATATTATGCCCAACTTTATGACAATAAATCCAATGCCTTGGATGAAATGGGCAAATTTCTTGAAAGACACAAATTATAAAGACTTATTTAAGAAGTAATAGAAAATATTTAGTAATATTTATATATATAAAAAACATTGAATTTATAAGAAAAAAACTGTAACAATGTAATCTTCAGGCCCAGTTGGCTTCACTGGTGAACTTTCTCAAATATTCAAGGAAGAACTACTAATACCATACAAATTCTTTCAGAAAATTGAAGAGTGGGGAGGACATTCCAAAGCTATGCCCCATGGTCAAGTGTTTTGTCTCTAAATCTAGGAGTCGAGTAACATGCCAGAAACACTTTACCATGGGGCATTAAGTAACTAAGTGTCCATTATCATCTGGGATATATGTAAGTGATAACGTCTGACATGCCCAGCAGTAGTTCATCATAAGATGAAAATAGTATATCTGAGAAAGCTCAAATATGGCCAGAGGGCATAAATAAGCTGAGCAGGAGCAGATAGCCGAGGTCCTTATGTCAACCAGCACACAGCTCCTTCCCCAGCTTGCAACTGTAGCCCTATGGGGGATGTCCCATATAATCAGCTGAAGGAGGGAAAAGCCTGAGCTTGGATTACAGATGGGTCAGCTAATTATGGGGAACAACTAAACGTGGTTGAAAGCTGCATTGTAGCCACATTCAGGGGTGGTCTTGAAGGTCAGTGAAAAGAAGAAACCTCAGTGGACAGAGCTGTGAGTCATGCAGCTGGCCATTCACTTTATGGAAGGAGACATGGCCCAAAGTGATAATATATCCATATTCATAAACAGTAACCAATGGCCTTGCCATCTGGTCAGGGACCTGAAAAGGAATGTTTGGAAGATAAGAGGTGTAGGATAAAGAGATGTGGATGAACATATGGGAGTAGACATGAAGTGTGAAGGTTTTTGTATTATACATTAATAAAAAGGCTCCATCAGTAGCTAAAATGGCTTAACCGGTTGGCATTAAGCAGTTTTGAATATTAGGCCTACCTTGAACTGGCATAATTGGAGCATTAACAGAGTGCCCATGGTGACAGAGATGGAGGCTATGCATGGTCTCATGAGCATAACCTCCTACTTCCAAGGCCAATCCAATTATTCCTATCTCTGAATGTTCAACCCAATTTACCTACTGGGATTTTGCAGTTTCCATCCCTGCATCTCTGGGTTCTTCAGGATTCTATTACCCAAAGAAGGTGCATTATTACCAGGTGACACAGCAAAGATCACATCAAACTAAGACTTAAGAGTTGTCCCCAGGACACTCTAGACTTCCTCTATTCAGGGAATAGCAGCAAAAAAGAGGTATCACTCTTTTGGCAGGGAGAATGGACACTAATCAGCAGGAAGACTTAAGGCTGCCTTTATAAAATGGGGACAGGACAGAAAACATGGAGATCAGATGATGCACTTGAGAACCTCCTTTCCCCTGTTATAACTGTGAATAGACATGGTTATCAATCCTAACGCAAGACAGGTATGTTAGCAAGGGCCTACAGCCCTCAAGAACGAAGGCTTGGTTCATACCACCTGGTTAGCCAGTTGGACTTCCTGCTCTCCTTTCATAGCTGTCCAACCTGCAACAGATATGAAGTCTCTGCTGACTACTCCACTGTCTGCTCCTTTATCCTTCACAGGTATTTCCCCAAGTACATCTTTTGTGCATCTAATCTCATCGTGGCATCTGCTTCTTTGAGGAGCCAAACTGACACAGAATGAAACTATTCTTCAGATGAAACAATTCAATATTGAAGCAAGAGCAGTAAGGCAAGAAAAAGAAATAAAAAGCATATGGATTAGGTAGGATAACATATAATTTATTTACAGATGATTACATAGAAAATCCTAAGGTGTTTATAAAAAGCTTACTAGAATTAAGTGTAGTAAGGTTGCAATATACAAAACCAGTATACAAAAATAAAGTGTAATTCAGAACATTAGAACTAAAACATTAGAAATTGAAATTAAAGAAAAATATAATTTACAATAGCGTAAAAATGATGAATTCATAGGGATACATTTAGAAGCTATCTGAAACTTAACATGATCAAATTCTTGACACTCACCACCTGCTGGGGGTAAGGTTCCAGTACTATCTCAGCCCATAGTACTTATGTTCTTTTTTTTTTTTTTTTTTTTTTTGAGACGGAGTCTTGTTCTGTCGCCCAGGCTGGAGTGCAGTGGCTGGATCTCAGCTCACTGCAAGCTCCGCCTCCCAGGTTTACGCCATTCTCCTGCCTCAGCCTCCCGAGTAGCTGGGACTACAGGCGCCCGCCACCTCGCCCGGCTAGCTTTTGTATTTTTTAGTAGAGACGGGGTTTTACCGTGTTAGCCAGGATGGTCTCGATCTCCTGACCTCGTGATCCGCCCGTCTCGGCCTCCCAAACTGCTGGGATTACAGGCTTGAGCCACCGCGCCCGGCCGTACTTATGTTCTTTAGTTGTCCAGACCAAAACTGTAGGATATATTCCTTACTTTCCCCCTCTTACCACATATCTAGTCTATCAACGAGTCTAGTGCATCTTTAAAATATATCTTTAATCCTATTTTCACCACCTTTGCCAGAGCAATCCATGTCCATCTCCCTTGTGTGACCTTCTGAGTGGCCTCTGGGCTGTCATTTGTTGTTTCTGTGGCCCCATGAGCTAATAGGCTAACATGTATCTGAGCAGGGTGTCCTAGCAGAATGGTCCTGACTCCTGAATGAAGGCTTCCACAGAACCTCCGTCCTCTTAGTGGGGAGAAATTTTCATCTACAGAATTGTTTCAATCCTTGTTTTATAATATATTTTGCCTAAAGATTGCTTGGGTCTCTATGTCTGTGGGTAGAGTTGGTTTACAATCTGGGGGTGGTTTACAAGATTCCTAGTTCAAGAGCTCCCTCTGCTGTCAGTGTAGCAAAGTGTGGCTGCTTTCTTTGCTGATTGGCTGTGTCGGGGGTGGGGGGACTGACGGCAGGAAGGGCTGTGCGTTCTTTCGTTTTTAAGGGTCCTAACTTTCCCATTCTTGCCTTTTCTGTCTGCACTGTACAGTTCTCTAAAGATGTTTCTCCTTTCCCATTTACCCAGCTCTTTTTGGAAGAGTTACTTTTCCAAGATGCCACCTCGATGCACACACTTACAAGTCTCTTCTCATTTCACTCTGATCAACCACAACGCTTTTCAGCATTTTTGCATGTAGGGAGGACTTTCTCTTTCTGTGATTTTAGATCACTCTATGGCCTTTGCCTCTCTTCCCTCTTCCCCGTAGTCTTCCCTGGACAGTACTTGCCCCTCAACCCCCAACCCCAAGGCTTGGGGCAGCAGGACCATGTAGGGTAGTATGCTAGGATCTCATGCTCCTTGGTTTTGTTTTGTCTTTTAACTTACAGTAATTGGAAATTTGGATTGTCTCTCTCTTTTATTCGTGCCAAGTACAGATTTTTATGTTGCTTTCTTTGTTATTGCTATTCTTTATTGAGTTGTTTTTTGGAGAATATGTTGGAAAATACACACTGACACAGCAACTATTACCCCAGTTATGGAATTCCTTAGTTCCTGACCTCTTAGTATTTGGGTAACACTGGATATAAAAGGTTATTTCCAGAAAGAGCTATATTCTAGAGGCAAGATTCAATTGTCCTCTGAGGGGTTGTCAGAAAAACAGTCCTCTGAAATCAAGACTGATTCAGGACCATTTCTGAATCCAGGCTGCAGTGTTCTTAGGAGAGGGGAAGAGTAAAGCCTACCCATAGACCTTCATCCACACCTAAAAACGGGTATGGGAAGGGGAGGGTAATTCTATCATTTTAGCCCATTTTATATGTTTTAAAAGGTTTATTCTATAGAAAATATAACTTTGTGTTCTAGAAAAATTTAAATACATACAATAATAAAGAAATAATTTAATAAGTTCCATGCACCCAATAATAACTTTTAAGGGGGTACATGTGCAGGTTTGTTGCATGGGTAAGTTGCCAATTGCAGGGGTTCAATGTACAAATCATTTTGCCACCCAGGTAATCAACATAGTACCCTGTAGGCAGTTTTTTACCCTTCACACCTCTTGCTCAAACCCTCTAATGCAGTGCTGTCCAGTAGAAATATAATGTGAGGCACAAGCATAATTTTAAACTTCCTACCAGACATATGGCTTCAGAAAGTAAAGAGAAACAGGGGAAAGCAATTTGATCCATATAGTTTACCTAATAAATATATCTAAAATGTGATTTCAATGTCAATCAATATAACAAAATTATCGCTGAAGTATCTAACATTCCTCTTTTCATGCTGACTCATCAAAATCTTGGATGTATTTGTTACTTATAGCACATCTCAGTTTAGCCATTTCAACTTGGTTCCATTTTCCCCCTCACTTTCAGGCACCCCAATCAGACGTAGATTTGGTCTTTTTACATAATCCCATACTTCTTGCAGGCTTTGTTCATTTCTTTTCCTTCTTTTTCCTTTTGGTTTCTCGTCTTGCTTCATTTCATTCATTTGATCCTCAATCGCCGATACTCTTTCTTCCAGTTGATCGAGTCGGTTACTGAAGCTTGTGGATTTGTCACGTATTTCTCGTGTCATGGTTTTCATCTCTGTCATTTCGTTTATGACCTTCTCTGCATTAATTATTCTAGCTATCAATTCTTCCACTCTTTTTTCAAGATTTTTAGTTTCTTTGCGCTGGGTACATAATTCCTCCTTTAGCTCTGAGAAGTTTGATGGACTGAAGCCTTCTTCTCTCATCTCGTCAAAGTCATTCTCTGACCAGCTTTGATCCGTTGCTGGCGATGAGCTGCGCTCCTTTGCAGGGGGAGATGTGCTCTTATTTTTTGAATTTCCAGCTTTTCTGCCCTGCTTTTTCCCCATCTTTGTGGTTTTATCTGTCTCTGGTCTTTGATGATGGTGACGTACTGATGGGGTTTTGGTATAGGTGTCCTTCCTGTTTGATAGTTTTCCTTCTGACAGTCAGGACCCTCAGCTATAGGTCTGTTGGAGATTGCTTGAGGTCCACTCCAGACCCTGTTTGCCTGGGTATCAGCAGCAGAGGTTGCAGAAGATAGAATATTGCTGAACAGCGAGTGTACCTGTCTGATTCTTACTTTGGAAGCTTCCTCTCAGGGGTGTACTCCACCCTGTGAGGTGTGGGGTGTCAGACTGCCCCTAGTGGGGGATGTCTCCCAGTTAGGCTACTCAGGGGTCAGGGACCCACTTGAGCAGGCAGTCTGTCCGTTCTCAGATCTCAACCTCCGTGTTGGGAGATCCACTGCTCTCTTCAAAGCTGTCAGACAGAGTTGTTTGCATCTGCACAGGTTTCTGCTGCATTTTTTGTTGTTGTTGTTTAGCTGTGCCCTGTCCCCAGAGGTGGATACTACAGAGACAGGCAGGCTTCCTTGAGCTGCTGTGAGCTCCACCCAGTTCGAGCTTCCCAGCGGCTTTGTTTACCTACTTAAGCCTCAGCAATGGCAGGCGCCCCTCCCCCAGCCTCGCTGCTCCCCTGCGGTTAGATTGCAGACTGCTGTGCTAGCAATGAGGGAGGCTCCGTGGCCGTGGGACCCTCCCGGCCAGGTGTGGGTATAATCTCCTGGTGTGCCCGTTTGCTTAAAGTGCAGTATTGGGGTGAGAGTTACCCGATTTTCCAGGTGTTGTGTGTCTCAGTTCCCCTGGCTAGGAAAAGGGATTCCCTTCTCCCTTGCACTTCCCAGGTGAGGCGATGCCTGCCCTGCTTCAGCTCTCGCTGGTCGGGCTGCAGCAGCTGACCAGCACCAATTGTCCAGCACTCCCTAGTGAGATGACCCCAGTACCTCAGTTGAAAATGCAGAAATCACCGGTCTTCTGTGTCGCTTGGGCTGGGAGTTGGAGACTGAAGTTGTTCCTATTCGGCCATCTTGCTCCGCCCCCGAGTTTAGCCATTTTTCAGGTGCTCAACAGCCACATGCACTGTGGCTACCTTACTGGACAGCACAGTCCTAATACCTTCCTATTACTCTTAGAATAAAATCCAGAGTCCTTGCCAGGCTTCTAGGGCCTTACATAATCTGCCTTCTTTCCACCTCCCACTCAATCACCCTCCTTAATTTCTGGATTTGACACTGGCTTTTTTGCTGTTCTCACCTCAGGGTCATTCCATCTGCTATTTCTTTGATGGCTGATGCTTTTTCAGGGCTCCCGTCCTCGCTTCGTTTTACTTTCTCCTTAAATGTCGCCACCTCAGAAAGACCTTCCCTGGCTGTGTTCTGTTGCCTGTTTTATTTTTCTTTACAGTGTTTTATCACTACTTGCCATTATGTTATACATGTTTTTATGCATTTGTTTATTGTAAACTCCACAAGGGCACAGATCTGTGCTATTTACCATTATATCTCTGGAACCTAGAATAATAACTGACGCATAGAAGCAGCTTGATAAATACTTGTTGAATGGAAGAAGAAACCATATTTTTAGATTAGGATTGTATTGACCTGCTCATATTCATTTACCAAAAATTGAGATACACATTTGGGAGACTATTTACTGAGTATACTGAGGGTCTGCCACTCTGATATTTTTTATTCTTAGGCACTGGTTTAGAATACAATCGAATTATGCCTACAAAGGTCGCAAGAGTTGCACAGGGAGGTGAGGGTCTTCTGGCATTTCTTTTCCCACCTTTCTTACCATGTGCTGACTCAAATTCTGGTTTAAGACTTTGGTGGAAATATTAGTATTATTATTTTCTTTCCAACTTTTATTTTAGGTTCAAGGGCACATGTGCAGGTTTGTTACATGGGTAAATTGAATGTCACAGGGGTTTGATGTAGAGATTATTTCATCTCCAAGGTAATAAACCTAGTACTCAGTAGTGTTCAATCCTCACCCTCTTTTCACCTCCACCTTCAAGTAGGCCTCAGTGTCTATTGTTCCCTTCTCTGTATCCATATGTACTCCGTGTTTAGCTCCCACTTGTTTTTTAATATTATATGATTTTATTTTTATTTTTTTGAGACAGAGTCTTACTCTGTCACCCAGGCTGGAGTGCAGTGGTGCAATCTCAGCTCATTGCAACCTCCACTGTCCAGGTTCAAGCGATTCTCATGCTTCAGCCTCCTGAGTAGCTGGAATTACCGGTGTGCACCACCACACCAAGCTAATTTTTGTATTTTTAGTAGAGTCGGGTTTCACCATGTTGGTCAGGCTGGTCTCAAACTCTGGGCCTCAGGTGATCTGCCTACCTTGGCTTCCCAAAGTGTTGGGATTACAGGCATGAGCTGCTGCACTCAGCCTAGCTCCCGCTTATAAGTAACAATATGCAGTATTTGGTTTTCTGTTTCTGCATTAATTTGCTTAGGATAATGGCTTCCAGCTACAACCATGTTGCTGCAAAGGACATGATTTTATATTTTTATGGCTGCATAGTATTCCATGGTGTATATATACAACATTTCCTTCATCCAGTCCACCGTTGATGGACATCTAGGTTGATTCCATGTCTTGACTATTGTGAACAGTGCTGTGATGAACATATGTGTGCATGTGTCTTTATGGTAGAACAATTTATATTCCTTTAATTCCGATAATGGGATTGCTGGGTCTAATGGTAGTTCTGTTTTATGTTCTTTGAAACATCTCCAAACTGCTTTTGATAGTGGCTGAACTAATTTACATTCCCACCAGCAGTTTATAAGCATTCCATTTTCTCTGCAACCTTGCCAGCATGTTTTGTTTTGTTTTTTCCTTTCAAATAACAGCCATTGTGACTGGTGTAAGATGGTATCTCATTGTAGTTTTGATTTGCATTTCTTTAATGATTAGCGACGTTGAGCATTTTTAGATGGAATGCTAGAAAACGTAGCATTCCTATGCATGAGTTTAACATCATTCTCAAATAATTGTTGGCCAAAGGTTCATATGATGAATCTGATTTTTCTGAAATAGATAATTCTGATGATTCACATGATTCTGATGTTAGTTCTGTTTAGAAATAGCTCCAAGGACAGTTTTTATATTTTATTTTCACTTTGAAAATCAGTCAGATTTGCTTCAGCCTCAAAGAGTGTGTTTATGTAAAATTAAATGAGCACTGGCATCGAACTGACTTTTTTTTTCTACATGAGAAAGGGTTAAGTCTTTAATCCATCTTGAGTTGTATATGGAGAAAGGAAGGGTTCCAGTTTCAATCTTCTGCATTTGGCTAGCCAGTTATCCCAGCACCACTTACTGAATAGGGAGTCCTTTCCCCATTGCTTGTTATTGTCGATTTGTCAAAGATCAGATAGTTGTAAGTGTGCGGCTTTATTTCTGAGTCCTTTAACTTGTTCTATGTGTCTGCTTTTGTCTCAGTACCATGCTGTTTTGGTTACTGTAGGCTTGTAGAGTAGGTTGAAGTTGGGTAGTGTTATTTCCCTTTTTTTGTTCTTTTTGCTTAGAATCGCTTTGTCTATTTGGGCTCTTGTTTGATTCCATATGAATTTCAGAATAGTTTTTTCTAATTCTGTGAAAAATGTTGTTGGCAGTTTGATAGCATTGAATAGCATTGAATCTGTAAATTGCTTTGGCAGTATGGCCATTTTGCAATATTCATTCTTCCTATCCATGAACATGGAGTGCTTTTTGTTTGTTTGTTTGTTTGTATTGTCTCTGATTTGTTTGAGCAGTGTTTTGTAATTCTCCATGTAGAGATCTTTCACCTCCCTGTTAGGTGTATTCCTAAGTGTTTTATTCTTTTTGTATAAATCCCATTTTTGTATAAGTTCCATTGTAAATGGGATTGTATTCTTGACTTAGCTCTCAGTTTGGACATTATTGGTATATAGCAATGCTACTGATTTTAGTACATTGATTTTGTATCCTGAAACTTTGCTGAAATTGTGTATAAGATCTAGGAGTCTTTGGGCAGAGACTATGGGGGTTTCTAGATATAGAATCATATTGTCTATGAAGAGAGATAGTTTGACTTTCCCTCTTCCTATTTGTATGCCTTTTATTTGTGTCTCTTGCCTGATTTCTCTGGCCAGGACTTCCAGTACTATGTTGAATAGGAGTGGTGAGAGAGGGCATCCTTGTCTTGTCTTAGTTCTCAAGAGGAATGCTTTTAGCTTTTGCTCATTCAGTACGGTGTTGACTGTGGGTTTGTCATATGTGGCTCTCATTATTTTGAGGTATGTTTCTTCAATGCCTAGTTTGCTGAGGGTTTTTAACATGAAGGTATTGAATTTTGTTGAAAACCTTTTCTGCATCTATTAAGATGACCATTTGATTTTTGTTTTTAGTTCTGTTTCTGTGATGAATCACATTTATTGATTTGAATATGTTGAACCAACCTTGCATCCCAAAAATAA
This sequence comes from Rhinopithecus bieti, assembly GCF_001698545.2. Lineage (NCBI taxonomy): Eukaryota > Metazoa > Chordata > Mammalia > Primates > Cercopithecidae > Rhinopithecus > Rhinopithecus bieti. The sequence goes on along the minus strand of NW_016819479.1, from coordinate 1,671,305 downwards.
AGCCTACTTGATCATGGTGGACTAGCTTTTTGATGTGCTACTGGATTTGGTTTGCTAGCATTTTGTTGAGGATTTTGGTGTCTATGTTCATCAGGGATATTGGCCTGAAATTTTCTTTGTTTATTATGTCTTCCAGGTTTTGGTATCAGAATGATGCTGCCTCATAGAATGAGTTAGGGAGGAGTCCTTCCCCCTTGATGTTTTGGAATAGTTTCAGTAGTATTGGTATCAGCTTTTCTTGTTTTTCCTTTTTCTTTCTTTCTTTTTTTTTTCACTCTATCACCCAGACTGGAGTGCAGTGGTACAATCACAGCTCACTGCAGCCTCAACCTCCCAGGCACAGGTGAGCTTCCCACCTCAGCCTCCCAAGTAGCTGGGACTATAGGTGTACACCACTATACTTGGATAATTTTAGTATTTTTTGTAGAGAGGGGGTTTCATCATGTTGCCCAGGCTGGTCTCAAACTCCTGAGCTCAAGTGATCTGCCTGCCTTGACTTCCCAAAGTTTTGGGATTATAGGTGTGAGCCACCACACCTGGCCCAGCTCTTCCTTATATATCTGTGAATCCATTGGGTCCTGGGCTCTTTCTGGTTGGTTGGTTTATTACAGATTCAATTTTGGAGCTTGTTATTGGTTTGTTCAGAGTTTCAATTTCTTCCTGGTTCAATCTTGAAAAGTTGTATGTTTTCAGAAATATATCCATTTCTTCTAGGTATTCTAGTTTGTGTGCATAGAGGTGTTCTTAATAGTCTCTGAGGGTTTTTTTCTATTTCTGTGAGGTCAGTGGTAATATCCCCTTTGCCGTTTCTCATTGTGTTTATTTGGATCATCTCTCTTTCTTTCTTTGTCTAGCTAGCAGTCTATCAATATCATTTATTCTTTCAAAGAACCGATTTTTGCCTTTGCTCTTTTGTGTGGGTTTTTCTTGCCCCATTTCGTTCAGTTCAGCTTTCATTTTGGTTATTTTTTTTCTTCTGCTAGCTTTGGGACTGGTTGTTCTTGTTCTAATTCCTCCGGGTATGATGTTAGGTTGTTAATTTAAGATCTTTTTAACTTTTTGATGTGGGCATTTAGCACTATAAATTTCCTTCTCAACACTGCTTTAGAGATTCTGGTATGTTGCATCTTTGTTTTTAACTAGTTACAAAGAATTTCTTGATTTCTACCTTAATTTTACTGCTTACCCAAAAGTCATTCAGGAGCAGGTTGTTTAATGTCCATATAATTGTATGGTTTTGAGAGATCCTCTTGACGTATTTTTATTGTGCTGTGGTCCAAGAGTATACTTGGTATGATTTCATTTTTTAAAAATTGTCGAGAATTGCTTTACGGCCAAGTGTGTGGTCGATTTTAGAGTATGTGCCATGTGCAGCTGAGAAGAATTTATATTCTGTTGTTGTTGGGTGAAGTGTTCTGTAGATGTCTGTTAGATCCATTTGGTCAAGTGTCAAGTTTAGGTCCTGAATAGTTCTGTTAGTATTCTGCTTCAATGATCTGTCCAATACTATCAGTAGGGTGTTGAAGTTTCTCATTATTATTGTGTGGTTATCTAAGTCTCTTCATAGGTCTCTAAGAAGTTGTTTTATGAATCTGCATGCTGCAGTGTTGGGTGCATATATATTTAGGACAGTTGAGTTTTCTGGTTGAATTGAACCCTTTATCACTATGTAATGCCCTTCTTTGTCCTTTATGATCATTGTTGATTTAAAGTCTATTTTGTCTAAAATAAGAATAGCAACCCCTGCTTTTGTTTGTTTTCCATTTGCTTGATAGATTTTTCTTCATCTCTTTACTGTGAGCCTTTGGGTGTCATTAAATGTGAGATTCACCTAATGAAGACAGCATACAGCTGGGTCTTGCTTCTTATCCAACTTGACACTCTTTGCCTTTTAAGTTGGGGCATTTAGGCTGTGTACATTTAAGGTTAATGTAGATATGTACTTATTTGATCCTGTCATCATGTTGTTAGTTGGTTGTTATGTAGAATTGATTGTGTAATTACTTTATAGTGTCAATGTTCTATGTACTTAAGTGTGTTTTTATGGTGGTCAGTAACAGTCTTTTGTTTTTATGTTTAGCACTCTCTTAAGGATCTCTTTTAAAGCAGGTCTTGTGGTAATGAATTCCCTTAGCATTTGCTTGTCTGAAAGAATTTTGCTTTTTCTGTGCTTATGTAACTTAGTTTGGCTGGATATGAAATTCTTGACTGGAATTTCTTTTAAGAATGTTGAATATGGACCCCCAACCTCTTCTGGCTTGTAAGGTTTGTGCTGAACGGTTCACTATTAGCCTGATGGGGTTCCCTTTTTAGGTGACCTACTCTTTCCCTCTAGCTGCCTTTAATATTTTTTCTTTTGCATTGACCTTGGAAAACCTGATCACTCTGTGTCTTGGGGATAGTCATATAGAATCTTTTTTTGTTTTTTTTGAGACGGAGTCTCACTCTGTTGCCCAGGCTGGAGTACAGTGGTGCGATCTTGGCTCACTGCAAACTCCGTCTCCGAGATTCAGGGCAATCTCCTGCCTCAGCCTCCCGAGTAGCTGGGACTACAGGCGGCCTCCACCATGCCCGGCTAATTTTTTGTATTTTCAGTAGAGATGGGGTTTCACCGTGTTAGCCAGGATGGTCTTGATCTCCTGACCTCATGATATGCCTGCCTTGGCCTCCCAAAGTGTTGGAATTACGGGCGTGAGCCACCATGCCCGGCCCATCTTGTATAGCATCTTGCAGGAGTTCTCTGAATTTCCTGAATTTGAATTTTGATCTCTCTTGTGAGGTTGGGGAAATTTTTGTGGACAATATCTTCAAATATGTTTTCTATGTTGCTGGCTCTCTTGCCCTCTCTTTCAGGGGCATCAATGGATCACAGGTTTTTTTTTCTTTACATAATCCCATATTTGGCAGAGATTTTGTTCATTCTTTTTTATTCTTTATTTTTGTCTGACTGAGTTGACTTGAAGAACCAGTCTTCAAACTCTGAGATTCTACCTCAACTTGGTCTATTCTGGTATTAATACTTCCAATTGTATTATGAAATTCTTGTAGTGAATTTTTCAGCTCTATCAGATTTGTTTGGTTCTTTCTTCAAATGGCTATTTTGTCTTTCAGTTGTGGAATGATTTTACTGGATTCTTTAGATTTCTTGGATTGAGTTTCAACTTTCTCCTGAATCTCAGTAATCTTCATTGTCATCCAGATTCTGAATTCTACGACTGTCATTTCATCCTTTTCAGTCTGGCTAAAAAACATTGCTGGGGAGCTAGTGCGGTCATTTGGAGGTAAGAAGCACTCTGGCTTTTTGAGTTGCCAGAGTTTTGCACTAGTTCATTCTCATCTGTGTAAACTGATGTTCTTTTAATCTTTGAAGTTATTGTCCTTTGGATGGATTTTTTTTTTTTTTTTTTTTTGCTTCTATATTATTTGATGCCCTTGAGGGTTGGTGTTGTAAGTTGGATTCAGTTAACTGGCTTTGTTTCTGCATAATTTAAGGTGGCCAAGGCTCAGCTCAGCACTCCTGAGAAGTGTGCTCTCACCCTGGGGCATACTACCCTGGGGCATTGGACCAGGCTCATGGCATTCTTCTCTGACCCCGAAGGTTAAGGCCCTGCTGTGTTGAAGGGGCCTAGGTGTCCCCAGACTGCCGGCAACAACACTTCAATGGCAGGGGGAGGGAGGTTGCTGACAAAAACTCTTCATCGAGGTGGTGGCAGCAGGGTCCATGTTCATGTGCACTGGCTGCAGCAGAGCAACAGCGCAACAGGGTCTGCGTGCATGTGTGCCAGCAGGGTGGTGCTGCTGTGGGGTCCGTGTATGCATGCTTGAGCCAACAATGGCAGGGTGGTGGGGGCTGTCCATGCACACTTGCCCTAGTGGCAAGGTGGTGGCATGTGCATGTGTGTGCCCTGGCAAAGTGGTGTGGGAAGCTGCGGGAGAGTGCCTACTGAGGGGGGCCTATCTGTGGAACCTCTCCAATGGCTAGGCAGGGTCTGTTGGTGAAAGAGCTATGGCAGTGGCTGCTGGGAAGTGCCCCAGTTAGGCACCTGAGGCTGTGTTGTAAGCAGGTGCAGCCAGGCAGAGCTCTAGGACAGACCAGCAGACAGGAGGGTCCTCAGATTAGACTGGCTTGGTCCCATGGGCAAGATAGCCCTGTTCTGTCCAGTTCTGACAGTCAACAAAGGCAAAAGCCACCTAGAGGAGTATGGTGAGCCTTGGGGATGGGCATCCCTGCCCTTGCTCCAATACAGCCGTTTCTGCATAAAACCTTCTGCACAGGCTGGAGTCCTGTTCCTGCCAACTCTCCATGCAGCTCTACCTGACAGCTAAAATATCTGTGGGGGTGGTGGGGTCTCCTGGAGCTAGGATTCTGGATGTCTGTGGTGACAGTGGGTCACTCCATACTCATTAAAGTCACCCCTTCCCCAGGAGCCGCTTGGGGCCAGAAATGAGTCCTGGTGCTCGGCAACCCCATGCAGGGTTCCCAGCTTCCTCTCCCTTCAGCCCAGGGTCTCTGCCCTCTCTCCATCCACTTTCAATGACTTCCTCCCCTATTTTTATTATTAAAAGATATTTTACAATATTTTCTTACATACAAAGTCATCAAAATCTGGTGCACATTTTAAACTTATAACACAGTTTGAGCTAGCCATGTTCCAAGTGTTCAATAGCTACATGGATTATTTAAATTATCATGATTTCACAGTGTAAGTAAAAGTTATTAGTGATGTTTAAAAATTAGATATATAAAATAAAAGCTCCCTTTGATAAAACATGTGTGGTAGATTAGATTATTGCTCCAATTTGTCATGCCTTCCCTCTATTAGAATTATTTACCAACTCCCTTTGTCTTGTGATTTTGAAGTTCTTTCTACTAGAAACGAAACATATTTTACTGCTTGATGGATGTTGGGATTAGTCACTTGACTTGCTTTGGCCAATGGAATATGGGTGGAAGTGTTAGTGTTTGCATTCTGGGCCAGTGCTGTAAGATTATGCCATTTCCATTTTATATGAAAAGGGCATTTCCTGGGTAGTCATTAATCCAAGCAAGATAGAAGATATGTGAAACAGATCTACACCAAACCTGCAGCTCAGATCCCAGAGCCTGGAGTTCAGCCTAGTCTGGCCAAGTTGCAGCTGGCTATAGACCTTAGTGAGAAATAAATGCTTGCTGTTTTAAGTCAATGAATATTTTTTAATTAATTAAATTTTTTTGAGACGGGGTCTTACTCTGTCACCCAGGCTGGAGTGTGGTGGCACAATCACAGCTCACTGCAGCCTCAACCTCCTAGGTTCAAGCGATCCTCCTGCCTCAACCTCCTGAGTAACTAGGACTACAAGCACATGCCACCGTGCCCAACTAGTTTTTTAATTTTTTATTTTTTTGCAGAGATGGGGTCTCACTATGTTGCCCAGGCTGTGGAAACTCTCCAATGCCTAGGCAGGTTCTGGACTCAGACTCCTGGCCTTATGCAATCCTCTTGCCTCAGCCTTCCAAAGTGCTTGGATTACAGGTGTGAGTCTCTGTGCCTGGCTAGTCAATGAATTTTGGGACAGGTTTATTATGTAGCATTATTGAAGCAATAGCTGATTAATGAACTACTAAGATTAGAAGCAGGAAGGCAAACACTGACCGCATGTCAGGGAAAAGCCCAAAATATTCATCCACTTGAAACCTGCTTGTGCACATCGGATTGGGTACCCCAAAAGTTGTAGCTAATAACTGGAGCATCTAATCATTTCTTCATCTCAAATATCTGCACTAGTAGAACAAAATCAAGGATTTGAAAGATAAAACAAAGTAACTACAATGACAAAACACCTAGTGGATCTGAACGTAAGTAGAGCCACTGCCCTGAACCGGCCAAGGCAGGAGCCTCACGTCCTTCCCGCTCTGGTGCAGGGTCCCAGGCTGAGCTTTCCCAAGACTGCTTGGGGCAAGGCCAACTTGCATTCTTAGTGTCATTTTAAACCTTTTTTCTCACATTTCTTTCCTTTTGGCTGCAGTCCCAGAGGTGGCCATAGACCTTGGAATTAAATACCCAATCCCTACCTCTCTCTGCTGTCAGGCCAATCTACAAAGCACCAGTTGTTGGGGTCATTTCCCACATCAGAAGCTAAGATGAGATGATACAAATTCTCTACACATCCTAAACCCATATTACAATCCCAAGTGAAGCCGATTAGGATTATTAACAGTTGGTTTCAAAGAAATCTATCCAGTGGTTCACAGCCATACAAATACGTACCTGATCATTCTCTAAATTTGTTCTGTTTGGAAACAAGAATTTATTTCCCCTGCTCAGCATCCCTCTGAGATAGGCAGAAGAAATTACTCCATTTTACAGTTGAGGATACTGACGTTCAGTAAGGTCATATGGTTAATAAACAATAGAACCAGGTCTAGGTGCCATCTCCTTTGAACCAATCTTGTAATGTTTTTATTACCTATAATTATCTGTGTAGACATTTTCAAAATTATTATAGACTTCCTAAAATAAAGATACCAAGTCTCTCACAGTACTTTCTCAAGGGTATAAGATTTGTTACTTAATGCACTTGTCACAGGATAGATGATAAAAGAGTATGAAAAACCTTAGTCATGGAGTAAAAAGTATACGCTATTGCTTTACTAAGCCATTTCCAGGTAACTGATACCTCCATAAACCTAATGATTTTGCTTTTTTGTTTTGTTTTTGTATTGTGAGAATTCACAAATTGGTAAGTATTAATATGCATATAGCAATGTTTTCTAAAAGAAGTCTACTTCTATACATCATAATCATTGGCAGATTAATGCACACAAATGCAAGCTACTTTGCCATTTCAGTCTACTTCATTTTTACATTCTTGTGCTTGAAGTTGACAGTATCTTATCTGGTATCTACAACAGAAAACAGAATGTACTGTACAATGCCCAGCCCCCAACACATTGCACTTCTACCAAAGAAAGCGTTCTATCCTGTTTCCTCAAACAACCTAATAAATACAGCAAGCAATGGCTTGGTTCAGACCCTAATACAAAAACCTTCAGCTACTGAGGATGATTTCTTGTAGCCAGAGTTGCCATCTTGTTTGTAAGGAAAACACAGCCATTTTCTTTCTTGTGTATACAAGCACTGCAGAGCTGTTTGTTTGGTTTTTAACAAAGACAATACAAAAATAAATTAAGCCTCGATTTGGTTTAGGTAAGCAATCTTTTGAGCCACAGCTGTATTCCTAACTCATCTGTAATTGCTCTGCATTTATGAGGTACATAGTTTATTCTCTTGCTCACCACACAATGGGCCATGCAAGTTAAAGAGCTCCAAGTTTCAAGGACTGGAGTTTTTGGGTGCCTGCCAGGACTGATCTGTTTAGCAAACAAGCTGGAGGGTGCTTATTAGTAGGTTGTGGCTTGCAGACCATGAAGCCCCTGGGGCAGAAGCACTGATCAAATGGTAGATCTATATACCAACAAGGCCATTGGATGGAAAGGAGAACAGCAACGCATTACTAAATATGCTTCTCACAAGCCTTAATTACGCCACTGTAAATGACTTCTTTTGTAACCCCTTCTGTTGGTTAAGATTAACATACGAACTATTTTTCAAATTAAAATGTAGACAATTCTAATGAGTTATAGTGATATTATTCATATTACAAAAAATGAGCCCTGGTTAGATTGGGAGAATGGAGTCATATTTCTAGTGGAACAAAACACATCTTATTCTCTCCAGTTGCATTTCTCTTTCTTAAAAAATTGCTAGTCTTCTCTGCCCCTGCTTAGATTTTGTTTCTATTGAGTGACTCAAGGTGGCTTGAGGCTTTAAATTAATGCCTGGTAGAATATCATTGAGGCCTTAAAAGAATGAAGCCAGTCTGACCTATGATACCTCAAAAAAGAAAAAAAATCTGGATGATTTCATCTTTTGCCATTCTTGGTCTTATATATTCTCTTCTGCTGCTTTCCCTAGTATGTTCCACATTTTAAGATAACAGTATAAAATGTACCTTATAAGTGTTGCTGTATTTTAATAGAAGCTATTTTAATAACGCAAATACATGAGTTGAGATTTTTTTTGAGAGTCAGCCCAGTATTCCATTTAAATGAATCCTATTAGTAAAAACTTTTGTGTCTCTTGCTCTGCTGCTGATTGGTTAATAATTAGTTTTTTAAAGTTATTAGACAATTACTCCTTAAATATCAGTCTCATCAAGGTATGCACATCCATAGTGTAGAAGAAGAGCACATGTAGAAGAACGCACAAAGCTATATTTGCTACCATGATAATGATTGACTGTAGTTACAAGGAAGGGTCACCCACATTATGATGATGAAAGTATAGTATACAACAGTTTTGTAAGTGCTTATATTTCAATTCCAATTTTGAGAAATTCTGGAAAAGGGAGCAAACTAAAACAATTTTATTTCCAGTTTTTTGGTATTCTTGAACCTACTTTACCATTATAATATTGGCATGGTTAAAATGATTTTTCATTATTTAGGAGGAAAATATTTACCTAGAAAAATATAATCTTAGAATGTGTGGCTATTATGTCAACTGTAATTATTTAGTGCTGATAAAATTGGCCACCTTTTGGGTGGATTACCTGAGGTCAGGAGTTTGAGACCAGCCTGACCAACATGAAGAAACCCTGTCTCTACTAAAAATACAAAAATTAGCTGGGTGTGGTGCCACATGCCTATAATCCCAGCTACTTGGGAGGCTGAGGCAGGAGAATCACTTGAACCCAGGAGGCAGTGAGCTAAGATCATGCCATTGCACTCCAGCCTGGGCAACAAGAGCAAAACTCTGTCTCAAAAAATGAAAATCAAAATAAATAAATAAATAAATAAAAATTGGCCACCTTTCTTATCAAAATATTTAACCAAAAACAAATGCACTATAGCAAATTCCACACTTTTATTTAGGCCTCAAAATGATTTTACTCATAGAAATAAATTGTTCTTTATTTTATATTACTTAGCTTTTGGCCCATGTTTGTATATGTGGGTCATTTTACTATTTTAATAAGCTTATTGATGAAAATTAGTTATTCAAGTTTCTTAAGCTTGTACAGTTTGGGCATGCAAATTACATTGGGTCCAAAAGTTTAGACCGTGGAGTAAATAAAATTGGACAAAGTGGTCTATGAACCTGAAGCATAACTCAAAAGTGCATAGGAAACAGAAATTCCTTCTTTAGATTTCTGTCATTTGCTTCATTGCAACACATATTTTTTGAGTCTCTACAATGTTCCTGCTTCAGTGTTTGATGCAGGAGAGATCAAGACCTGGTCCTAGTTTTATCAGGGCTCAATTTCTTAGGGAATTGGAGGAAAGACAGAAAAGTCAACCTAAAACTACAGTCGAATGGGGTGCATGCAAACATGGAGATACTTGTAGGTAGCCCAAAGGAGCTAGTGACCTCCTCTGAGGACTGGGGCAGGGGAGCCTCTCTGAGGTGGTCTTTGAAAGGCCAGATGGAGTTTGCTAATCACAGAAAGGCAGAGAACATTGTGAGGAGAGGGCTCAGCAAGTGCAAAGTGACAGCCGGTGAGAGAGGAAGCAGGTCTGAGAGTACAATAGAGGGGAGTGAATGGAATGGGCCTAGGCCTTGAGGACGAAGGGGCTAGACAGGAGCTAAGTTCCACTCTCAGGTATCATGTTCAGGACTTCAATCTTAATGTAGTGGGGATCTCCTGAGGAACTTACAAAATCAGATTTGTGTGGATGTATTTTAATAATACACTTTCTTTTATAAGATAAAATACACTGGATGCATAAAATGGAAACCCCAATGTACTTACGCTCCAACAACTCAGAGAAAACTACTGTTAACATTTTGATGTAGATCTTTCTGATCACTTTTCTATTTATGTGTCTCTGATATATGTAAATATCTATGTGCACATATATGTATTTAGAAATAATTACATGTCATACTTGCTACTCAATAACCTGCTCTTTTACTTAGAAGTAGGTGTGTTTTAAACATTTTCATATCATTTTCTGCAAGATGATTTTTAACAACTATGCAGTATTTCATCATATGGAAATATACCAATTGAGAAACAATTGTTGGACATTTATATTATTTCCATATGTTTTGCTATTATAAGTAATGCTCCATTAAATGTCACTGTGCACATACATCTTTGTGCCCATATCTAATTATGTTCTTTTTTTTTTTTTTAGACGGAGTTTCTCTCTTGTTGCCCAGGCTGGAGTGCAGTGGCACCATCTTGGCTCACTGCAACCTTCGCCTCCTGGGTTCAAGTGATTCTCCTGCCTCAGCCTCCCCAGTAGCTTACAAATATTCCTAAAAACCTAATTGCTTGTTGAAGGAGTAGAAGCAATTTATCATGAATTTGATATTGCCAAGTTACCCCCCAGAAAACTGAGCATTGTACTGAATAGGGGTGAGGTTATGGGCCAGGAGACATATGAGAAGGCTGTTTCTGTAGTTCAATTGAGGATAATTGGTGACTCATTAAAGGTGGTAGATCAAAAACAGGTAGGCATCTGGGATGATGCCCAGCTTCCTGCATTGGGTGACAGGACCCATGGATATACCTAAGAGAGAAAGCATGCAGAGGGAATAACTCAATTCCTTTCAATGCTTTCATTATGGACTCTTAGTTAGGAATGTGTATTCTGGCTAATTCCCTCTTCCTCATAACAACTTTTTAACTTGCTTGATCCAATGCCTAGACTCAAACCATTAGAAAAATTCTCTTTCATTAAGGTTAACTACATAAAAATGACCTTGCTTTATTCATAAGAGAACATTTACTGAGTAGTTTCTCTAGGTAAAGCTCTTTAAGTGGTGCTTATGGTGAGGGCAGGAAGCGCTATGAAAAAAATGGAGGATGTAGGAAAGTCTAGAGCAGGTATCTTATCATAATGCCCTTAAATGAAGGAATTCATTATCAACCCAAGGCAGAACTGTACTGAGAGTACCTCCAAGTCTGGAATGCACGTTTTCTGATAGTCCACAGAATTTTAGAGCTAGAAAAGGTCTTTCTGTCCAATGCTTCCTGTTTTATAAATAAAAAACCGAGTCTTTCTCCAGGCAAGGAATGTGCTGGGATGTTGAGCCCTAAGGCCAGGGGAGGACCAGAATGAACAGAGACTCCAGGCCTGCCTCCACTGCCTGGGAACAGCTTTGTCTACTTTTCCCTGTGAACTGTACAGATAGTACCATTATCAGTATGAATGAGGTTGGGAAACCACTTTAAACAGTAGTTTCCATGCCTGAATCAGGGTCAGAATTACTTGGGGAGCTGTTTAAAAACAACAAAAAAAGGGCACCAGATTCCTAGGCTTGCCCTAAGTTTACAGAATCAAATCTTTGGCTCCTGGGGCCAGGAAATATGCTCATAAGAAGCTTCTTAGGTGATTCTGATGTTCTTGGTTTACAGATCAGGTTCCCAAAGCCCCTGGATTACAGTATGGGCTTTAGGATGAGGCACACCCACTTTATTTTTTATTTTTAATTTACTTTTATTTTCTAATTTTATTTATTTATTTATTTATTTATTTTTGAGACAGAGTATTGCTCTGTCATCCAGGCGGGAGTGCAGTGGCACGATCTTGGTTCACTGCAACTTCTGCCTCCAAGGTAGAAGCGATTCTTCTGTCTTAGCCTCCTGAGCAGCTGAGATTAAGCCTGGCTAATTTTTGAATTTTTTTAGTAGAGATGGGGTTTCACCATGTTGCCCAGGCTGGTCTCAAACTCCTGGCCTCAAGTGATCCACCCACTTCGGCCTCCCAAAGTGCTGGGATTACAGGCGTGAGCCACCACACCTGACCCGGAGACATGCCCACTTAAATTGTGGTTTCATTACTAGTTACTATGTAACACTGGGCAAATGAAATAAACTCTTTGAGCCTCAGTTTTCTCATCTGTAAAATGGAGATACAAACACATATATTACAAAGAGGGAGGAAGTACATAGACAACGTCTGGTTCTAAGAAGCACTAAATAAATTATAGTTGTTACTATTATTCTTATTTATGCTTACTGGTACTTTAATGACCAGAGTTAATGTAGTTTCCCATGGTCAGTCCCATTTCTGTGCTTTTTTAATCACTCAGGGTTAAGGTTACTAAAAAACTATCCCTGGGCCATATATATTTAGCAGTTTGGCCCCTGCCCAGTGATGGATTTGCACTTACAACTTCTACCTCCAGGTACGAAGGCTTTCAAGTTTAGAGCACAGCCAATAACCAAAGAGGCAAAGAGAATAACATTAACTGGCTCACCTGTGAGCTGACCATAGCTTTATTCATTGCCAGAGCCAACCTGACTGTGACTAATTTTAATACAGGGAGAGATAGCATTCAATATGTTCCATTGTAAGTTCAAAATTGGAACTTTCATTTCCTTTGCTACTGTAGAGAAACATTTGTATATTGCAAGTGTAGGTTCTCATATTTAAACATTTAGCTGTGTATTAAATTCTGCCTTTGACCAAGGCTTACCGGAGTATTAAGATCTTGAACTTTTGCTATATTCTACAAACTTCCCTGATCAAAATTAAGAACAGTGCCATCTTCTATAAGGTTTTAGGAAAAAATCTCCAACTACAGCAAATGATTAAAAGGCAGCACCACTTTTAAAGATAAAAGTTTATAATTAGCATGGAAGTTCTGTAATTTAAAATGGAAAGTTTGCGAAGCTATAGGAAAGTAGGATAAACCTCAGCTACAAAATAACAGGTTTCAGATGCTAAAAATATCAACCATTTAACCCAAAGTGAACCAATTATAACAAATTTCCTGTAATGGATGGGCCTAAAACTTAGAGTTAAATCCACTGACTTAACAGGAAATAAGTCAGATTCTTAATACTAATTACCAAACTTTTGCCATATATTGCTCTCCAAATTTAGAATTCCAAATATCTGTTCCATCTGAGTTGCTGAGCTCAGTGTTGTTTTTATGTTAATAGGATAACTTGCATAGTATATTGCATTGAAATTTGTTATCTATGTAATAACCATGTATCACTTATTTAATTATTACCCAGACAAATATATTTTTCATAGTCATCTGGGATACATTTGGAATAGTATAACTCCTGTTTCAGCTTAGAGTTCATTTTATTTCAATATTATTTCACTTCTGTATATTAAAAACATACTTTAGCAGTGTGACAGGTAATAAATTGTTATTTTCAAAGAACTGTCAATCATTTCATAATATATTCTTCTAATCCACTGGCATGAATTTGATACATGGTAGATAGCTTATCAAATGTCTGTTTGGATTCTTTCATTTGGAGTGTGTTAACTGAACCTATGGAATGATGAAACTCAATCTCAGGCTAAAGTAATGGAATTTTTATATCTAAAATATAAAGAGTTATTTTTGGGCAAGGGAGTTTAGGTGATGAAATGCTTCACTATGAAGTGCCAACTCCTTCCCACCCCCAAGAGTTAGTTTAAAATTGAGATCACTAAGTTCCAAAGCCCAACTGCACTCCAGGAAATAATTTAAACTATGCAGTGGTGTAAGTATCATTTTATTCATAGTGCATAACAAAGAAAAATAAATTTGACTACCAAAGGTTTATTTTTAGAAAACCAATTGGTTTTTACCACTATGATCATATCTCTGTTCACACCCAGGCTGAACAGTGGAGATAGCCCACTGGCTTCATTCTGGGGTCTGAAGTAAGTTTGGAATAATTTCCCAGCTATTCTTCCATGCCCTACATTAGATTCCAGTTATTAAATGAAATTTTCCCAAAGAGTATACCCATTTCTCAATAATCAAATGTAGAGTTTATATTCTGTAACTATGCATGTTCCAGACTAGGTCAGAGATTTCTCACATATGAAGTGAACAGAAGTCTAGGGATTTTTAGGAACACGTCAGGTCGAAAGGAGTCTGTGATTTCTTCAATTGGTTTGATGTCTCATGTAGTAGATCTCCTTTCTCTGAACTTCTATGACACCATATTCTAATGCAGGTTGTTTTGTTGCCACTTTCACGTTTATGGGATTATGTTCTGTACCTGGTTTATTTAAAACTCTTGGAGTCATAAACCAGGTTCTGTGTTCCCACAGTGTTGGATTAGGAACATAGGATTTTAAAAACACTTATTAATGGATTTGAATTGATTGCAACTTGTCTGGATAACTTAGATAACTTCCTTAATTTTTCTTCTTATATTTGCATGTAAAAACACATTGCAGTTACAGCAAGACTCTGTTATCAGTCACACAGTAAGAATGGAGCTACCTATCGATTCTGGAAGGCTCTTGGTTTAGAAAAAAAACAAAAACAAAAACAAAACTGTGCAGTTAAATGAGCATGGATCCCAAAGTAAAGATGGAAAGAGGATGCATGTGAAGAGAAGGGTCTTAGGTGGCTCTGGAGGTAGTGCAGTATCTTGGTAAAGGCACTTTTATCCACTCTAAGGCCTACTCTAAGGCTGTATCTCCAACATCCTATCACTGGGTCATATTCTTGCCAAAGGCACAAGAAAGGTGATCTGTGTGGGCTGGGTATTTCCTTTGCCTGCCGGTTTCTCAGGTGCCATTTCCCCTTGTGTCAGAGGTTCACTTGTAGATTCCTGAAGCCAATTATATCACATTCTGTAATAAAAGGTTTTCTATGTTCAGGCCACCATTTTGACTCATTATTTTAATGAAACCAAGATTAGCCCAGAGAAAGGGAAAGTTACATTAACATGGAGGAAGTATGTGCTCCACAGAGAAAATGCAAATTAGCATGTGGTAAATTTTAATGAAATGATCATCATAAAAGATTACAGACTCCAGGGAAAAAAGAAAACCACAGAAACTTTAGTCTGTTGGTGAAGAAGCTTATGTGCAACCATCCCGTACAGCTCATATCTATTCCTAGGCCACCTGTCTTCTTGCCATACCTTTTGAGAATATACATTTTATCAAAAGTTATTCCTTAACTGAATTAATAATTTCTAGAAATAGACTTTATGTATCCTCATGCTTAAAAGTGAAATGCTCCTTGAAGATTATAGGTGACTTAGATATATGTGAGAACGGCCCTTTCCATAACACACTCCCCTCTGCCATCTAATTTGACACTTAATCTGAGACTTAATAAAAATGTTCTTATGCAATATTGTGTGTAATTGATCCAAGGGATTTGGAGATAGCCAGTATTAAGTGACGAAAAGGAAGTAGGGTTATCTGTGGCCCACCCCACTTGCCTGAGTCCATACAGTTGTATGTCTTATCCCAATCAATGCCATAGATCCTTTCTTTGAAATTGTACAGAATTCAGTCCAAAATGTTGTTGATGTAATGCATATGTGTGTATAATTTATTTACATACTTGGGGGTAAATTAGCAATCTAACTGCTTTGTTTAAAAGGAAGTGGAACTTAAGTGCCATGACTCTGGAAAGTAAGGTATTTATAGCGCCATCTGTCTTCAGTAAAAATTTTTGAATCCCATTCCCACCTCCATCCTCAACTTATTTGGGTAATAATACCTACAGCACACAGAAGATGTGTCTAATGAGTTGTGAAAGTTGTTTCTTTTGAAAACTGGGCTCTCCTCACAGTAGAATAATTAAGTAATCACTGCTATAGTGTGAATCCATCTAAAATTGCAATGTTTGGGTCCACATGGGAACAATTTGGCATGGAGATAATTACTGGAAGTGTAAATGTAGTTTAATTCTTTGGCAAGTGGTAACAACAGACAGTTACCCATCATCATCCTAATTACCTGATGGTATTTGTTAAGCACACATAGGCCACTGGCTTTATATTATGGATTGCACCCACAATTAAAGTGGGCCCAGACCTTGCCCTCTGGGCACCTACAAGAGAGAACAGATAGCCGATTATTGAATGCACAAACTGAGCATGTCTTAATTCTCCTGGTTTTCAAACATCATGACTTTACTGGCTGCCACATATCTTTAGCTAAACTGATGTAGACAGTGTAAGCTTTAGGACAGAAGATATAGGATTAGGATTTCCACAGGGAATTAAAGGTATTTTGCATTCAAAAACCCATAAGGTAACACCTGAATGCCTCGTTGCAGGTATTATCTTATGAGTTCGTGAATGCAAAATACACTTAGGATCAAAAGAAAATACTCTTTGGAATGTAAATGGGCTGCTCCATCTTTACAGCAGCTAACTATGGGCTCCTAGAAGAAAGCTCAAGAATATCAGATTTGGCAGAGATCTCGTAGGCCACTTAGCCAACTTCCCACCTATATGGAAATCTCAGTCAGCTGGGATTATCACTGGTAGTGTTAAAAATAAGCCTATTAAAGTTGTAGGGAATTTAAATTTTAATGTGTCTCCACATGATACACTGGATTTGAAATTGGATTTACTTGGAAATATGAATACTGAGTAGCAAGAAAGAACTTCAACATTAATTCACTTTCTAGTATGTGTAAGCGGTAAGTGTAGGTCCTTTCATATGCATCATGGCTTATAATGGTCATTTGTGCTCTCTGCTCTTTACTTCGGCAATTTCATTCAAATACAAACTCCATTTTAATATATTAATCCCAATTTATATAATATCATTGGACTTTTCATGGAATGGCCCTCTATTGCTGATTTAACTTGGAAGAAACTAGAAAATCATTCTTCTTGTAAAAGATGATGATGAATCATACCTAAGGCTTAAAAGCTCATTCCATTTTGGGTGCAAAACTTTAGACCTGAATGGAGTTGTACAGTGGGAAAGAGAAGAAAGGGACTTCGGTCTTTGAAAAACTGTGTCCTCTCCTCACAATTATAGAATGGGGTCTCCAAATGATTTCATTGAGTAATCTGTCTTGAATATGAATTCTAGGGACAGATCATCTTCTCTATATTCTAAAAAGAACTTACAAAATATTTTCTACAGAAGAATTCTCACTGTTTATCATTCGATGATGAATAATGCATTTTAGGTGAGTATTCTCTTAATGAAATATCTGCACAGGATAATGAGAAATCTATTATATGTTACCAAACTTTTTCTGTATCCATTTGTTCACACTCTTTGCTAATATGCTTAATACATGTGTCTTTATTATCATTACTCAATTAAAAAATACCTTCCTGCATATTTTTGCTAATTGCAAAATTTCTGAAGAGAATAAGATATTTTGAAAGTTTTGGTGAGTTACAACCCCGCTCATACAAACACTGTGTATGTTAAACAATATATTATGGTTCTGTATGGAATCTGGAGACTGATAGAAAAGTATGTAAAATATGAGAGTGGGGTCATATTTTGGGGTTCATGTAGCCTGATTTCCTTTCTTTATTTTTCACATTTTAAAA
>NW_016819479.1:1637148-1650149 GCF_001698545.2 Rhinopithecus bieti | reverse complement strand
TCTGTATTTCCTGAATTTGAATGTTGGCCTGCCTTCCTAGGTTGGGGGAGTTCTCCTGGATAATATCCTGCAGAGTGTTTTCCAACTTGGTTCCATTCTCCCTGTCACTTTCAGGTACACCAATCAGACATAGATTTGGTCTTTTCACATAATCCCATATTTCTTGGAGGCTTTGTTCATTTCTTTTGACTCTTTTTTCTCTAAACTTGTCTTCTAGCTTCATTTCATTCATTTGATCTTCAATCGCTGATACTCTTTCTTCCAGTTGATTGAGTTGGTTACTGAAGCTTGTGCATTTGTCACGTAGTTCTTGTGTCATGGTTTTCATCTCTATCAGGTCGTTTATGGACTTCTCTGCATTGGTTATTCTAGTTATCCATTCATCAAATCTTTTTTCAAGGTTTTTAGTTTCTTTGCATCGGGTTCATAGTTCCTCCTTTAGCTCTGAGAAGTTTGATCAACTGAAGTCTTCTTCTCTCAACTCATCAAAGTCATTCTCCATCCAGCTTTGTTCCATTGCTGGCAAGGAGCTGCGTTCCTTTGGAGGGGGAGGGGCACTCTGATTTTTTGAATTTTCTGTTTTTCTGCACTGCTTTTTCCCCATCTTTGTGGTTTTATCTACCTTTGGTCTTTGATAATGGTGATGTACAGATGGGGTTTTGGTGTGGATGTCCTTTCTGTTTGTTACTTTTCCTTCTAACAGTCAGGACCCTCAGCTGCAGGTCTGTTGGAATTTGCTTGAGGTCCACTCCAGACCCTGTTTGCTTGGGTATCAGCAGCGGAGTCTGCAGAAGAAAGAATATTGCTGAACAGCAAGTGTTGCTGTCTGATTGTTCCTCTGGAAGCTTTGTCTCACAGATGTATCCGGCCATGTGAGGTGTGAGGTATCAGTCTGCCCCTAGTAGTGGATGTCTCCCAGTTAGGCTACTCAGGGGTCAGGGAGCCACTTGAGCAGGCAGTCTGTCCATTCTCAGATCTCAACCTCCATGCTGGGAGAATCAATACTCTCTTCAAAGCTGTGAGGCAGGGACATTTACATCTGCAGAGGTTTCTGCTCCTTTTTGTTTAGCTATGCCCTGTCCCCAGAGGTGGAGTCTACAGAGGCAGGCAGGCCTCCTTGAGCTGCGGTGGGATCCACCCAGTTCAAGCTTCCTGGCCGTTTTGTTTACCTACTTAAGCCTCAGCAATGGCGGGTGCCCCTCCTCCAGCCTCACTGCCACCTTGCAGTTAGATCTCAGACTGCTGTGCTAGCAATGAGAGATGCTCCGTGGGCATGGGACCCTCTGAGCCAGGCATGGGATATAATCTCCTGGTGTCCGTTTGCTAAGACCCTTGGTAAGCGCAGTATTAGGGTGGAAGTGACCTGATTTTCCAGATGTTGTGTGTCACGGTTTCCCTTGGCTAGGAAAAAGAATTCCCTTCCCCCTTGTGCTTCCTGGGTGAGGCGATGCCTCGCCCTGCTTAGGCTCTCGCTCGTTGGGCCGCACCCACTGCCCTGCACTGACTGTCTGACATGCCCCAGTGAGATGAACTCCCTACCTCAGTTGGAAATGCAGAAATCACCCGTCTTCTGTGTCGCTCACGCTGGGAGCTGGAGGCTGGAGCTGTTCCTATTTGGCCATCTTGGTGCCCCGCCCCCTGATTTCCTTTCAAATGCAGGCTGTCTTTTTATACCCACAATATATAGTACAGTTGTATTAGTCAGAGTTCTCCAGAGAAACAAAACTGGTAGGATGTATATAAACACAGAAAGAGATTTAATTTAAGGAATTGGCTGACATGATTATGGCAGCTGTAAAGTCTAAAATCTGCAGGCTGGGTGGGCAGGCTGGAGACCCAGAGAAGAACCAACATTGCAGTTCAGGTCCAAAGGCTACCTGCTGGCAGCATTCTCTCTTGCTCAAGGAGTATAGTCTGCTGTTCTATTCAGCCCTTCAACTGGTTGGATGAGGCCGACTCACATTATGGAGGCAATCTGCTTTGCTCTAAGTCCACTGATGTACATGTTAATCTCATCTAAAAATACCCTTACAGAAACATCCAGAATAGTGTTTGGCCACATTTCTGGGCAATGTGGCCCAGCAAAATTGACACATAAAATTCACCATCACAACACCCAACAACAACAAAAACAAAAATGAGACAGCATTTGGAAAGAGTGTTGCTTTTCCCTTTCTGTCCTCTTTGAGCAACCAAATTTTGATTGGAATAGGGATGTAACACATGCATGTGAACGTGCGCGCGTGCACACACACACACACACATATACACACACACTCCTTGGAACAGTCCATAGTTAGACTTTATGAAGCAGAGAATGGTTAATAGAGAAGGAGTGAATCCACACTTTGGAATGACAACGCTACATGATTAATGCTACCACCAGTATATATAACCATTTGTATGCTATTTAAAGTGGAAAAAGAGATCTGATGTAAAATTCTGATTCCTCATCACTGAGTCTTACGACTTTTGCCCATGGAAATATATCCAGAGACTCTTCTAGGCTCTCATGATCCTCTTTTGTTTCTCCCATGGGAGAAACGTACTGCAGGGAACATACTTCTTTATTTCAGGGCAATAGACTGACTTTGTTTCTGAACTTGCTCTCATCTCCTTTTCTTGTCTCTCTTGCTCTTCCATATTATGCAGACTTCAGAGCCTCCCCACCCTCCAAAGCCTGCAAACATTCAGACAGAAAGCCTGGCTTTTCTTTCTTTTAGAGACAGAGTTTCACTCTTGTCGCCCAGGCTGGAGTGCAATAGTGTGATCTCAGCTCACTGTAACCTCTGCCTCCTGGGTTCAAGCAATTCTCCTGCCTCAGCCTCCCGAGTAGCTGGATTACAGGCATGTGCCACCACACCCGGATAATTTTTTTGTATTATTAGTGGAGATGGGGTTTCACAGTGTTGGCCAGGCTGGTCTCGAACTCCTGACCTCAGGTGATCCAACCACCTCAGCCTCCCAAAATGCTGGGATTACAGGCATTAGCCACCACGCCTGGCCAACAGCCTGGCTTTTCTATCTCTCTTTTCTCACACCATGCCATCCTTTTAACTTTTTAAAGTTATCAAGCAACCCTTTAAAAAATACTCTTCACATTTTCCTGTATTCTCAATAACAAAGCCATTCTGGAAGCTGAGCCAGCAGGTAAGAGCATTTTTCACTTTTCTTCCACTTCTCCAGACCTTGTACCTCTATATAAGAAGCCCAGAACCCTGCTTGGCAAAAACAGAACTCTCCTTAAAGATGAAGTAGGAAAGAGAGTGAACAGGTGAGAACAAGATGCTCTTTAGTAGAGGTATTAGGGGTAGGGGCAAGGGGGAACATAGTGTAGCAAGGACAAGTCTAGGAAATCACACACAGTAGTATATTTGTCCCAAACACATTTCTAACTAACCATTTATTTGACAATATCATTTAGGCTATGTGTCATCTTCAAAAGATACTATCTACTCTCTGAGGATGGAAACCATGAGATGTCTGATGCGGCCCATGGCAATCTTGGACTGCTCTAACTATGACAAATTTCCTCCTTTTGCATCACGATCTTTTATTCTGAAACTTTATTTATCCCCCTACATCTGCCTCCAGGAGCAATGAGTCCAAATTTATTCTCTGTGATAGCTCTTCAAATACACAAATACTGTCAGAGCTCCTAAATCTCATTTTGTCCTGGTTTCAAACCCCCGGTTCCCTCAGTCAAAATTTGTATGATATGATTTTCAGGGTCTTCTCTGTCTTAATTGCCCTTTTTGATGTTTGCTAGTTTTTAAATGTTGAGATGCTCAAACTGACTTGAACATTCTAGCCAAAGACTCCATGGCTTCTACCTACTCAAGTGGAATTGTTATAATTTTGTTCTATGATTTGTGCTTTTTAACATGACCACCGTATTTGCATTTGCTTTTTAAACTATCACATTACAATGGTTTGCTTATATTGAGGTTACAAACTCCGATCTCTTGGTCATTTTCATTACAATTATTGCCAACAGACTCCTCCAACCCGTATTTATTTCATCTTTGAACCTAAGTGCATTACTTTTCCAGCTTCATTGTTAAATGTCATCTGGTCAAATCTATTGTTCTGGCCTTTTTACAATCTAGCTGCCTGAGAATCACATTAAAAACTCAAGGACCCAGGAACAGAAAAGTTCTAATATAAAAGGACTGCTAGTGACTGTGAGCAACAAAACCACACTAACATATATTTAAATTAAAATAATTGGTGTTATATTAATACAAAGCTGAACGCATATATAAAATAAATATTTGAAAATTAATATAAAATTCCTCTAAAAGTTATAAATAGAAAAGAAATAATATAGTAGTAATGATCTAGATTGAAATCCCAGATGATATCAATGAAGACCAGAAATCAAATGCAGGAAAGGATAGGGGAGTAAAAACATACCAAACTCCTAATCTCACATAATGAAAATCAAAGATTTTGTTTCATTCATGAATTTGATATTTTATGAAATATAGGTTCACATATGATTTGAAAAACTCAGCAGCAACCACCATCAAAATAAAAAAAAAGATGTCTATGTTCCAAATCACCATGGGAGATAAAAGCAATCAAAACACTAATCATAGAGAAAAACACAGGCACCCACAAAATAAACAGCAAGACATTACCCAAAAACAAAAGGAAAAAAACAAAATGCTAGTGGTAAGGTCAAATATCAGATATAAGAATCGAAGTAAATTTTGTAAACTTTCCAATGAAAAGGCATATACTCCTTAGGATGAGTTTTTAATAAAAGATAAATAAGAGGGCAGACAGAATTAAAACAAAATAACATAAATGTTTAATTTTTAAAAAAACCCCAAACTGCCACAAATAAGGCAGAAATACTATCTTTGATATTATGAAGATGACATAACAATGGATAAGGAAAATAAATTTTCATTAGAAAAATGAAAAAAACGCAAGAACAGACAATTCACAGAAGAAACATAAACAATAATGTTCATATAAAAATACTGAATGTTAAATATGTAGTTAATGAAATTCAAACCAAGTTAAAATTAAATTTTTCCCCCTGCTAAATCAACAAAGAATTCGAAAAGGAAAGAACATTTTGAATGCCGGTAAGAGGGTCCTTTTTCAAAAAAGTGGCAATGTGAATTGGTACAAGCTTTCTGAGAAGTAGTTTGGTACTGTGTGTATCAAGACTCTTTAAAACATAATGTATCATTCCATTCAATAATTCCACTTCTGGAAATATACCCCAAGGAAATAATCAGAAATGCAGATAAATATTTTGAAAAGTAAATTGAAATTTTATAAGAAAACAATAAAAAATTTCAGAATAAAGTAGTAATTAAATGAATTATAATATGTAACTGATTTACTAGAAATTATGTTTATAGAGTTTTTTATGACATGGGGATCAAGAACTACAATAAAACGCCAACTGTATAAAATGTATGATTTCAACTCTGTAAATGTGTTACTGTGTATGTGTATGTATTTCCTCAATCTTAAGGTGTATTTTTTAATATTTCAGTGATTCTAAAATTAGGATAAATTATACACTTAATATAAATCCTTTTTACAACCCAGAAAGCTATATTTAAATTAATGGATTATCTTACAATAAATTACATCTTAGGATCAAGGAAATACTGTGTCCATGTACTTAAAAAATATGGCTTATATCATAAAAAATTAAATTATTCTTTAAAAAGGAAAGAAAGTCCTGCGTAGTATACCTTTAACAATTGCATTTCAAGTTTCTAAGGAGGCTATCTTATAGTTCTTCTGTGCCATGGTTATGGCATGTGCCCATATCTGAGCATCTACTTACCTTACTAAAAAGATAATGTATTTACCTTACTGAAAGCCCATTTGGAATGGATTTTCATTATGAATATACTCACTAGATCCTACTGATCATCATTTCGTTTTGTGAGGTCCACAAGCCACCTCTTTTATTGCCCTCTCTGGAATTTTGCAATATAATAACATCATGTCTACTTATTTATTTACTGTTTCTAGAATTTGCTTCCAAACCCCCATCTCTTACCTTCTGTAAATCCAAAGCGACTCTGTTTTGTTTGTCTTTCGACATATTTCTGTTTGTCCTCAATTCAATGGTTACCTCACAATCATGCCTAGGAGTTCCTTTAGAATCCTCTGGAAATGACGATAGGATTCATTTAAGCAGCCCTCTCTTTTCTAGAAATTTGTGTCCCCTTCAACCCATGCTTGACTTTTAAGTTTTGAAAATAATTTTCCTCGATGGAACTGTTTCTCTCATCTATTAGCACTGTACTGTCATCTCTAGTATTGTACATTCCCCTTTCTTGTTCACATCAGTGATCCAAACAGAGTTGAAACGATTGGTTTTATTGCTTTTGTCACTTTTGTAAGCTTTGGCTTATGAGCACATTAATGATTCTGACAATTGTCTTAGACATTTCACCATTTGTGACCTTGGTTGTATGACCTTCCTTGCTTTATATATGTATTCTTTCAAAATCTAAACTTATCAGAGGATTTCTGGGCAGTCTTACTCATGTCCTTATTTCCACATTTATTTATCATAGCATGGTCAGAATTTCATTTTTAGAGCCCACCATCTCTCTTAGGCAATGCTCTCTCTTCATAAAGCTACATTTTCAACTTCCTCTAAACTACTTTTCAAATCTTCTTACTCTTAAGGCCTTGGATATATGCTGGACTCTGACCAAAAGTCAACATCTTATATATTAGTAATTCCTAGATGGCATGATCACTTTTTTCTATAGTCTGTTGTTTTTATGGTCTCAGAAAATGAAAGATTTAAATGAATAGTATACTTTGTCAAGATAATTAGGCTAAGTAATTGATATCAGCAAGTAGCTGTGTGGCAGGGGTCTGCCTAGTCCTGATTGCTTGGTTTTATTCTGTAACACAAAGTGAAAGCTGTCAATTTTAGGTTTTGGCCTTAGGGAAATGCAACATGACTAGTCCAGCTATAGCTTCGTTTGAAAAGCTTCCAAGTCTACATACATGTTAGATAGAAGCACACATAGTACACACACAGCACATTGAAATCAACACTCCATAGTACCTCAACACGCTTCTCCAGGGCCCTGTAACTCATGACCACAATGAGCAGAGCAGTGGTGTTCCTTGTTTATTCCATCTGCGTAACCCAATAGTGGTAAAATTAAAGCTTCATAAACAAGAAGATATTGAACTCTTTAGCAAAGTCAAGTATGTTGTGAAAAAACCCAAATGGGTTTTTCAATGCAGACATTTTGTCGAGACGCTTAATTTGTTTGTCGGACCCAAAATGTGGGAGTTGCAGCAATCATTATTTCTTTTCCATGTGGGACATAACAATATAACAACTTATATTGTTAGCATTTTGTTCCAGCCTTTTTTGTTAGGTTTTGGTTGAATTCTCAATTGCAATAATGATATATGTGATCACTAAAGGACATAAGTCAGGATATCTACCATCTGTTAGATCAGCATTTGCTTAAGAACATCAGCTGATGTGAAGGAAGAAAATATTCAAACTTTGACTTCTTATCAATTTCATTTTTTGTGCATGTTTTATTTTATATATATAATATATTAATATAGTGGTACATTTTATAAAGCATATTGATAAATAAGTGTAAATATACTGGGGAATTAAATTTTATTGATTGCGGTTCATGATCAAAAAAGTTGGAGACCATGATGTTTTATATAAAATTGCCCCAACATTTTCGATTATATAATATATATAAAATCTCCCAGAGCTTGGAACTTATATTTTGCTACATTAAAAATAGAATCTATTGATATTTATTGAGAACTCAATAGGAACAAATATGCTAGAATATGAAAAACCAATTTAAATGAAAATAGAAATTCGCTGACCAGCAAGGTCAGGCAAACATTAGAATGGGCCATAGAAACGGAGACTTCCATTTGTCTCTCAATATTTGTTCTCTCTTCCTCCTTAGTAGCAGAACCCATGATTTTTAAACCATGCACATTCCTCAGTTTCTATTACTACTGGGTGCTGTATGTGACTGAGTTGTAACTGATGGGATATAATCAGATGTGTGCGACTTCTGAGATGTGTCCTTAAAAGGAAAGGAAGCCACTTGTTGTGGCTCATTCCTGTAGTCCCAGCACTTTGGGATGCTAAGGCAGGAGGATCACTTGAGCTGAGTAACTGGAGACCAGTCTGGGCAACACAGTGAGACCCCTGTCTCTACAAAAAATTAAAAAATTAGCTGGGCTTGGTGGTGTGTTCTTGTAGACACAGCTACTTGGAAGGCTAAGGTGGGAGGATCCCTCAGGCCCAGGAAGTGGAGGCTACAGTGAGCTATGATCACTATACTCTGGCATGGACAATAAAGTGAGACCCTGTCTCAAAAAAGGAGGTTGGGGTGGGTATGCCATTCTTCCACTCTTCCTTCCTGCTGGCAGGAATAACACTAAACATGAGACATCTATTTGGAACCATGAGGAATGAGCCACTCACTGAGGATGATGGAGCCACCATCAGAAGGACGAAGACAGAAGGACGATGGAGTCATTATACCAGCTCTGGACTGCTGAGCTCCAGATTGCCTTTATAAGAGAAAAAAAATTGATTTCTATCTTGTTAAAGCACTGTAATTTTGAGTTTTCAGTGATTCACTACTGAATCTTATATGGCTAATGCAGTTATTAATTTTAATTAATTTATTAAATTAAGCTTAAATTAAATTTATTTTAATTGTGAAATATTTTTAAAAGTATAACATATTGAATATTGCGTCATAAAATATCTTATTTACTATGATTTAATTATATACACTTATTATTCCAACCTTTATTTAACACTAATGCATATACAGACAGGAAAAGATAGTGATTACTTATAGTTAAAATAGGAGATATAAACACAAACTACAACAAATGAGAAGCAGGAGTGGAACAATAAAGGAACTGTAGTTTAGAAGAGAAGAGAACATTTTCAGGAGGAGGGAATGTGGAAGAAACTGGTAGATAGGGATGGTCATGCAGACACAAAGCATATTCTGATGACATTGAGAAAGCACAAAATGTAGACAAAAAGATGGAAAATAGATGGAAAATAGTTCCAAATTTGATCTAGAATAAAACTTTATGTGTGTGAGACAGTTCACAACCAACTTTCTTCTGCAATGAAAGTAGCATTCCTGATACATGCTTAAGCAATTTTCTGAGAAACTTTAATGCAATTAAAAGCTTTTCTGGGAAGTCAGCTTCTTACCTCCTCTATTGATGTTCTTTAACCAGACAGATTATTTTCTGAATTTTGTCTAAAATTTTATCTAAACATTCTCCTTTTACATAATACCTCCCTACTAAAAGTGAATCTTTGAATTAGCCTGATTGGACTTCTTCCCTGGCAGCATGAGAAATAAAAACTTAGATATGTCCTTGTAAATAAATTTGTTGAACAGGGTTTTTTATTGGCCTAATTACATTTGGACAAAGTAAAGTGTGCATGTGAGGACATAGTTGCTAAGACAGGCTAAATGATATCGGAAAGCAATGCATCTGGGCTAAGGAATCTAATCTCTGGTGGGGAGTATGGAGCCACTGAAAATGGCCAGAAACACAGAAAATATTCAAATGGATAAATTGCATTGTTTATCAAATGTTTATCAATTTAACAAATGTTGTTAAATTGCATTGAAGAGTGATGCAATCCAGATAATATTTTAGGGCTACTTGTTTGGAAATAGTGTGCTGGGTAATCCAGGAGGATTTGAGCTGCTTTGCTATTATTCGACAGAAACTGCTATGGAAAGATCACCAGTGCCCACCCTGTGCTACATGTGATTTCTGCAGTACTGACCTCAGCCTTCATTTTTCTTGACCTACGCAGCTCAGTCATGGGGTTGTCTCCCCTCTCCTTATGAAAAGTCTTCTCACTTGAGTTGCCATGGCATTGTGCTGTCTTGATACTTCTTTTCCTCTTTACTTTACCAATTCCCTGATGACCATTATTTTGTCTCCTCAGTGACATTCTTCCTTCTTCCAGCCTCAGAATGCCGCTTTCCCTCAGTGGCTGCCCTGTGACCTCCTCCTCTGACACCTGCTCCCTCTTAGGGTTTTCATACCTGATGGTACATCGGGACTTCCTGCAGCATAGTAAATATCTTTCACCATGTAAAATGTAAGAGCTGTTTCTATTAGCACTATCTTGAAAATAGCAGATAGGTTTCCATGGATTTGCGCTATGCTGAGAAATCTACCTGGATATATGGGGGTGAACCAAACGAATTCTCAATAATTTATTTCTAGACTGGGATCCTAAGCTTGTGTTTTTATGTTTTAAATTGGAAAATCTTTGTCTGACTTTAACCCCGAAGGCTATATTAAGGAATACTTTCCATATTAATATTAACAGTATGGTTTATGGCACATTTAAATTAGACGTAATCGAAAGTCTCATTTTGCAAGTCTGCAAAAAAGATGACATGCTATGTGATTTTATCAGATTATTTTTCTTTTTCATATCTGTTTCATCTCTATGTCTTGTTTATGCATCTAATGTTGCAGTTGTCACATGGAATTATCAATTCAACTGTGGATTTCCTGGGAACGCATGGACTGTATGAGTTTGCTTCTGTATTCCAATTGTTTTAGTACATGCCTAGCATATAGCAGGTGCAAAACAAAATTTACCAATTAAATTAAAACAAAAAATGATGTCATTAAGAAAACATATAGTTATATAGCAAAAATTAGAAACTAAATAAGGGTAGAAATCATATTGAGAAGATTTGGAAGGTCTGAATTTTATTCATGACGAATTTTAAGGAAATGTCAATGGAAATTACTTTTAGCTTTTATTCTTTGTGACTTTTTTTTTGACAGAGTCTTGCTCTGTCGACCAAGTTGGAGTGCAATGGAGTGATCTCAGCTCAATGCAACCTCCACCTCCCAGGTCTAAGCAATTCTCCTGCCTCAGGTTCCCAAGTAGCTGGGATTACAGGCACGTACCACCATGCCCAGCTAATTTATGTATTTTTAGTAGAGACGGGGTTTCACCATGTTGACCAGGCTGATCTCAAACTCCTGGCCTCAAGTGATCTGCCCACCTTGGCCTCCCGAAGGACTGGGATTACAGGTGTGAGCCACCACGCCCAGCCAATTTTGTGACTTTCATTTGCAGTTGATGCTCACCTCTCCCTGACTTTCTCTGTGATTGTCTAAAAAGAATCTGCAATTCTTTGATACTCCTGCAATAAAAGATTGAGTCTAATTACCCTTCCTTTGAACATGGGTCAGGCTTTGTGACTCAATTCTACCAAACAGAATGAGGGGGAGGCAACCTCCTAACACTTCTGAGGCTGGGTTAGGAGCAGAGATGCAGCTTCTGCCTGACTCTGTCTCTTAGGAGATGTGCCTTTTGGGGCTCAGGCTGCTATGCTAGAAGTCCAGATATCCTAAAGCTGCCCTGATGCAGACAACAAGCAGAGAGACTCCTTAGGGAAGGTGCAGTTATTCCAGTTGTCAGCTGTCTGAATCTTTCCAGCCGGAGCACCAGGTCTCAGGTGTGTGAGTGAAGAAGTCTTCAAAATGACCTCAGTCCCAGTCACCGTCTTCCTGTAACCTCATTAGACCCTAAACCATGCAGCTACCCTGCTCCCAAATTCCTGAGCCACAGAAATCTAAAAGATAATAAACGATTTTTATTATTTTACACTGTGATTTTCTATACAGCCGTAGATCCACATTCTCACTAAATTATCATCTCTAAAATCAGCCAAATTCATCTATTTAAGAGCATCATGCTTTTCAAAACACGTTAAGACTTACATGTAGTAAATCTATTTATATGCTTCTAAATTTTATTCTCATTTTTTTGTGTATATCCCTGATTAGCTAAAGCAAAGACCCTCTCATGTCAGTTTGAGAGTTATGAATATGAAACTTCAGAACTTGCAGCCTTTCAGAGCTACCAAGAATGTAACACATTCACGGCTGGCTGGGAGGAAGAGGGATAGAGAAGGAGCAAGAGTACCAGGTAGCTATGGAGGTCAATAAGTCAATCAGCAGGTGATTGGTGCACACTAATATCTCTGGTACAAAGAGAGTGTAGTCTTCTAGGGCAAAAAACATGTAACTCTTTAAGGAAGATAGCATATCAGCTTTTCTGTGACCCAGAACATGGGAGAGTCTGAATCTGGATGATGAGACTGTGATCCCACCCCATGTTAAGATCTGAGGTTCTGAAGCAGGAACAATTATAAACAGATACAATAAAACTTAAAAAGAAGGAATTTCTTATTTTCAGAGCTTTGAGTTTTGTTATAAGAACTGTGTTCTTTGATCTGACAGGAATAGAATTCTCGTATATACCTCTTAAGATATACCCGGTGCTCAGGTCTTGGGGTACTCTGGGCGAGACAGAAGAAATCCCTGGCCAAAAGATTGTCAGGAAAGCCAGCGGGCAGGACAGCTGGGCTAATATTGTCCCAGCTCAATCAATCTGGAAGAGGACATTGACCACTCAGCTAGTAGGGGACAGTAGACATTTGAGGATCAGCACATGATTTTAGGAGCTCCTTTTCAATTTTGAAAAGAACCTGGCATTTGTTAGTTGTCTGTGGAATTTTGAAAAACTTTTGTATACTGTCAAACTTCAGGTTCTTATGACTTGACTCTTCCAGGATATGTAAGAGAGTTTGGGAGGTTTTTTCTTTCAAACTTTCTTGAACTTGTTTGTAATTAGGGCTCTTGCCTACATGTGATTCCCTCTGCCTGGAATGCCCTTCTCCCAACCTGCCACAGGCTGCCCTCCCATCATAGCATATACTTCTTGGAGTGGCTTCCAAGAACTCTCGCTCTTGCCACCAGAGTTGATCACCACCTCATTTGTGACATCACGAATGGTGCTTAGGCCTCTACAAGACCCTTTTCCTTGTTGTGTGGTCATTATTTATTTTCTGACTTCATTCACCAGGCTGTGAGCTCCTAGAAGGCTAGCTTTTTTTTTTTTTTTTTTTTTTTTTTTTTTT